>NC_090268.1:243290123-243593153 GCF_040414725.1 Anabrus simplex
TTCCTCACATAGTGGATACTAATCACAGGCAACGCAGACCCACGGTGTCGCTCATATAGTGGTACAACTCACAGGCAACGCCCAGACCCGTGGTGTTGCTCACATGGGTACAACGCGCAGGTACTGGAAACCCCCCGGCCAGGCTGCTACTAATCACAAACCCATTTCGTACCGAATATAGTGGTACAACTCGCAAGTACAGGCAACCCATGGTGTTCCCCGCGTGATGGTACGAATCAAAAGTGGTTTCATGGTTCTAATTCAATTACCCCCTTGGTCACCCCTTTTAGTCGCCTCTCACGACAGGCAGGGGATACCGTGGGTGTATTATTCATCTGCATCCCCCACCCACAGGGGGTAAGGAGAGAGAGAAAAGAACAAAGAAGTGATCCAGCACTTCGAAAGATGAAGTAACGAACGAAGAAAGGCAAGGGCCATGAAGAGCGTGAAATTAAAGACTCCGTAGGCCTCGAATGCTCTAATACCGTCGGGGTCAGAAAAGAACAAGAGTTGACCAAGGGAGATCGGACAGGATAGACGAAAGTGAGGAGCCTGGCACAAGTAAGTGGAAGCAATGCCAAGACTCAGCTAAGGGCCCCGTGGTCGCCAATCCACACTCCCAAGTTGAGAGCCCCTTGGGCCCCTGTTAGTCGCCTCTTACGACAGGCAAGGGATACCGCGGGTGTATTCTGCATGAGTGTCCCCCACCTGCAGGGGGTTCGCAACAGTAGAGTCACCACAACATGTAGATATAACTGAGAAACACCTCCAATCAATAATCCCAACTATACAAGCCTACAGCACTAAAGCAATGATCAGCACAGCACCTTCAACTTCAAAGAGCATAAAGTTTGAAATACAGCAACAATTATTTTCCACAAAAAAAGCCCCATAAGGAAACTTCTTCCTCCTTGTCAAGGTCTACCAAGCGAACAACAGGCAATTAGTAAGATTTTATTAGAATAAAATTTATTGTAACCACCTACTCAATTGCGAATTGATTATAGGCTATAAGCCACTCTTTTTTCCCAACTGTTGGCATCGCCAGTATTTGTGGATTCTACCTCTCTGCGCACACTGCCGGCTACGTGATATTGCGGCGTTGCAATAGGTGGCTACAATAAATTTTATTCTAATAGAATCTTACTTATTGTTATCTTCAATACGGAACAAACATGAGATTAGTTACTTGTTACTTGCAACAGGCAATTGCTGCAAATTTTTTACTACTCTAAGAAAAATGTGCTATAGGTCCTACTTCAGTACAATAAACTGTTTTATAGAAGCAATCCTAAAGACAACAGTTACGGTAACAACTACTGTATGGGTGAATTGTGTAAATATTTTCTGAACTGTGCTAATATTTTGTGAACGGTATAAATATTTTGTGAGTTGTGGTGGCAAAACTACAGTGTTCGTGAAAAGAACTTCGAAACTGATGAGTTAACGATGATAAACAGCAAGCACTGTTCAGTTGAAGGGGCCCAGAATTGTATTTACGTAAGTTCCATACTATTCTATTTGGTCTACAGTATATTATGTGCATATATAATATGATTTCCTATTTAAGTTAATAACAACAGTGCTTTTCAAATTTCCAAGTGACCCCATGAAATAGATTGTCAAGTGAAATAGAATGTACTATCTCACTGGTGTCTAGGGAATGACAAGACCAACATAGGAATAACTGAAATATAAATGACATTATCAAAAGAGAATATGTGACAATTAAAATGATAACCTAATTTTAAAAAGTAACAACAGTTTGCATCCGCCTCTGTGGTGTAGTGGTTAGTGTGATTAGCTGCCACCCCCAGAGGCCCGGGTTCGATTTCCGGCTCTGCCACGAAATTTGAAAAGTGGTACGAGGGCTGGAACGGGGTCCACTCAGCCTCGGGAGGTCAACTGAGTAGAGGGGGGTTCGATTCCCTCCTCAGCCATCCTCAAAGTGGTTTTCCGTGGTTTCCCACTTCTCCTCCAGGCAAATGCCAGGATGGTACCTAACTTAAGGCCACGGCCGCTTCCTTCCCTCTTCCTTGTCTATCCCCTCCAAACTTCCCATCCCCCCACAAGGCCCCTGTTCAGCATAGCAGGTGAGGCCGCCTGGGCGAGGTACTGGTCATCCTCCCCAGTTGTATCCCCAGACCCAGAAGCTCCAGGACACTGCCCTTGAGGTGGTAGAGGTGGGATCCCTCTCTTAGGCCGAGGGAAAAATCGACCCGGGAGGGTAAACAGATTACGAACGAACAACAGTTTGCACTCGTGCTACTGGCCATTGAATAAGTGCTGCTGACTTCACATGTGTCTTGGGAGCGCAGTGTGGAGCCGCTTGGAATGTCTACCATGACAACTGACGTACGCAGTGTATAGTTCGTGCAACCGAAGAGAGCGGAGACGTTCTGAGTGGTTCCACACGCTGCGCTCCCGAAACACAAGTGAACTGATATGCTTTAGAAGAACAATAATACATTGCAAGAGCAACAGTTTTATCGCTGTCAGTGAATCGCCTTCCTGTGCTCTTATGAACAAAGTTTTTTCACTTGACCCTTAAAAAAATCCTTTGAGTATGAGCAGGAATGACCAGAGTACTTTATTAAGTCAGACTTTGTTTCCACTTTACTTTTCTCTAACCTGCACACCTCACCCTTCAATTTTTTGATAAGTGCATTCTTTCTGCAGATAGTTTTTGGAGCCTTACACAACCTTTTCCTAATTATATTAAATTTAACTTCGTTATTAACACTTTTAGGACACCTTGCATTAGGAAGTCTGTCTGTTGGCTGCACCTGAGCAGCACTGGTGGAGCTGTTCCATTATGTTCCACTTCTTCTTCTATCTCCCTCCCTCTTGCGTGGACTCCCTCTTTTTTCTTGATCCCAAAACACCCTTCACGCTGCTGCTGGGAAGATTTTGTGTTGGCACAGAATTGGGTTTCAGCCTAAAAAAGAAGTTTATTGAAACAAAGTTAATATTCATATTAATTACACACATTGCTTTTTGAATAAGCCCCATGCTATAGTACTATGAAATGCAAAACTGGTAGGCTATAATAATACAGCATATAATTTACAAGAATATGATGAACTGTTGTGAAATACCATTCAATTTCATAGTAGTTGTGTAACAGCCCAACAAGTATTATTATATTATTAACTTTTGTGGTTCATGGTGTGGGTTACTGGTGTCACCTCCTAGTTCAAGAACCACGGGCAACGGCTGAGTGGCCTATAATGTGGCCCTGAGACTCGAGATACCCTAACATTTTCAGAGTCATGGCCTGCTTTGTGCTCAGGTGGCTAGGACCCGTCAGGGGAGAGGTCCTCACTAGGACTATAAGTAAGGTAGCATCCTGCTTCACAGAATCGACCGAGCAAGCCTCGGACCTATGGAAGTAACGGAGTCCAGGATACAGGCGTACGATACAGAAAGAGAATGGGTGGCATACAGTGACGCGGCTGTAAAAGCAGGAAGGGAATGCCTAGGAACAACCCTCTGTAAAGGTAGTAAAAAGCAAAATCTTGTCGGAATGACAAAGTGAGAGCAGTTTTCAGCATTCAGTCACCATGTGCCAAGTCCTCAGTGTATCTGCGCTCCATGCGGTACAGTTTGTGATAGGTATCGCACTCTTATCTGTCCTCAGAGAAAAGAATCGCTGACATGTTTCATCTGCAACTAATATTTACTCGCCATTATGAGTAGTGAAATGTTGTTTGGTGCATTTATTATATATATTAATGAATTGAAAGATACTATGCTGTAATATGCAAAATATTCATGTTCAAATTATGCTCACTTAAAGGATTTATGAAATGTAATTTAATCTTATGACCATTGACTGCAATAAAATACTAAGTAATTTATATTATTATTATTATTATTATTATTATTATTATTATTATTATTATTATTATTATTATTATTATTATTTAACTCACAGAGGCATGCAGACTGAATGCTGAAGGGCATAACCGTCTGTAGCTATGTATGTATGCATGTAATATTCATTTTCTCTATTTCAAGCAGTAAAGGGAATACACAAGAACTATTTAACTTCATGAAGCATGAAGCTGAAAATTACAGGCCAGTCAGTTTGACATGCATTGCATGTAAGCTTTGGGAAAGCATTCTTTCTGGTTATATTAGACATGTTTGCAAAATTAATAACTGGTTCGATAGAAGGCAGTTTGGGTTTAGGAAAGGTTATTCCACTGAAGCTCAACTTGTAGAATTCCAACAAGATATAGCAGATATCTTGGATTCTGGAGGTCAAATGGACTGTATCGCAATTGACCTATGTAAGGCATTTGATAGGGTAGATCATGGGGACTACTGGCAAAAATAAGTGCAATTGGACTAGAAAATGGAGTGACTGAATGGGTGGCTAAATTTCTAGAAAATAGAACTCAGAGAATTAGAGTAAGCGAAGCTTTATCTGACCCTGTAATAATTAAGAGGGGAACACCTTAAGGCAGTATTACTGGACCTTTATATTTTCTTATATATATATATATATATCAATGATATGTGTAAAGAAGTGGAATCGGAGATAAGGCTTTGTGCAGATGATGTTATTCTGTACAGAGTAATAAATAACTTACAAGATTGTGAGCAACTGCAAAATGACCTTGATAATGTTGTGAGATGGACAGCAGGCAATGGTATGATAATAAACGGGGTTAAAAGTCAGGTTGTGAATTTCATAATTAGGAAAAGTCCTCTCAGTTTTAATTACTGCGTTGATGGGGTGAAAGTTCCTTTGGGGGATCATTGTAAGTACCTAGGTGTTAATATAAGGAAAGATCTTCATTGGGGTAATCACATAAATATGATTGTAAATAAAGGGTACAGATCTCTGCTGCACATAGATATGAGGGTATTTAGGGGTTGAAGTAAGGATGTAAAGGAGAGAGCATATAAGTCTCTGGTAAGACCCAAACTAGAGTATGGATCCAGTGTATACGACCCTCACCAGGATTACTTGATTCAAGAACTGAAAAAAAAAAAAAAAAGAAGCAAGCAAGCTCGATTTGTTCTGGGTGATTTCCGACAAAAGAGTAGTGTTACAAAAATGTTGCAAAGTTTGGGCTGGGAAAACTTGGGAGACTAAGTAGTATGTTACAAATGATTAAAATCATGTTGGGTCCATACTGAATCTCAGTTATGTTCCGAACTGTCAGTGGAGAGATGGCGTGGAATGACATGAGTACACGAATAAGTTTGAGTGGTGTCTTTAAAAGTACGAAAGATCACAATATGAAGATAAAGCTGAAATTCAAGAGGACAAATTGGGGCAAATATTCATTCAGAGGAAGGGGAGTTAGGGAGTGGAATAACTTACCAAGGGAGATGTTCAATAAATTCCCAATTTCTTTGTAATAATTTAAGAAATGGCCTGGAAAACAATGAATAGGGAATCTTCCACTTGGGCGACTGCCCTAAATGCAGATCAGTAGTGACTGATTGATTGATTCATAACTTACCCCTTGACTAAAGAGCTGAGGATTCCTAAAATCTGTGGATTGGAAGTGATCTCAACATATCTTGTATGAGCTATTTAAGTAGGTAGGCCCTTCTTTCTTGTAAATGTCATCCAAATCACTTCTCCTACATTTGATAACGCACTGATCACACCTACAACGAAAGAAAACAACAAATTAAAATCTAACCTATGAGTGCAACTTTTACACCATTGTCTACTTTCGATGAATGTAATTAATTCAAGATAAGAGTACTTGTTGATACCTAAATGTGATGTGTGCACTAATATTTTACAATATTGGAATTTACTTACACTGTTTCACAGGTCTTTGCTGCTCCATGGCATTTTAGATCTTGGATTATTGCAAGTTGTTATTGATCTCTAGTGGATGCCTCGTGGATTATTAAATTACTGTCTGTAGATTTAGCTGCACTGGAAGACTTGTTAAGTTAACTATCACAAAACAACCAATACTGAGATAGATTTGTAAAGTTATCTTTCACTAAACAAAACAAAGCTTCTTCTTCTTCTTGCTACACACGTGGCGCGAAATCACTAGGTAGGCGGTACTAAACGCCGAGATTCCTCGAGTAGTCCCGAGCATAGCCGATTATTGGCTGCACTTCGACATTCCCTAGACACAAGTCTCATATTAGCTGTGGAGGGGAAGAAGGAGTGGCCGTAGGAGAAGTAGGGGCGGGGTCAGGCTTGTGATTCGTTGGTTTGTTAGAGCGTGTGTTTATTATTTTGAGGTAATCATTCTTTAATGTCGGAATGGCTTTGTCAAAAATGATGCTGGTTTTTTCAGTAATATCATTAATGTTATGATTGGGGTTGGCGTATTGGTCTAAAGAAATGTAGAAATCTTCGGTTATGTTGAGCAGGGGGCCCTTCGAGTTTATATTTAGTATCATCATGTTGTTATTGATGTTTGTGAAACTATGCTTAGATTCTTCTACATGTTGGCCTATTGATGAGAAATGGTTATGTTTTACTGCATTTATATGTTCATTGTAGCGGATGGTGAAGTTTCTGCCTGTACATCCTATGTAACTTATGTCACAGTTGTTACATTTGATACGGTAGACACCTGATTGGTTGTATTTATTGTTATTATTGACTGTTTTAGTGTTATGTATAATGTTGGTACTATTGTGTGTGGTTTTGAATGCTGTTTTTATGTTGTGCTTCTTGAAAATATTAGTTATAGTATATATGTGGGTGTTGTTAAAGGTAAATAGGGCATAGTCTTTTTTGGGTTTGGCTGTTTTTGCTAATTTAGTTTTAGGTTGTGATTTTATTTTGTGAATGATTTTGTTGACCATTTCTTTGCTGTATCCGTTATGTTTAGCTATGTCGTGGATTAACTTCAATTCATTGTTTTGGTCTTCTGTTGTCATTGGGATGTTAAAGGCTCTATAAATCATACTATAATAGGCTGCTCTTTTTTGTGTATTGGGATGAATGGAGTCATTTTTTATGGTATTTGAGTTGTGTGTGGGTTTCCTGTAGATCTTGTAAGATAAGTGGTTGTCGTGTCTGGTTATTTTTAAGTCTAGGTAATTTAGTGTACGGTTATTTTCGGTTTCTTTGGTGAATTTAATTTGGGGATCTAGAGTGTTAAGCTTGTCTAGTATAGTTTGTGCGTCAGTGGATTTATTATCTAAAACTACGAAGACATCGTCAACAAATCTGCACCAAAAATGTATATTATCTATTTCTTTGATTGATGTGTGTTCTAAGTTATCTATATATATTTCTGCTAATATTCCGGAAGCAGGAGACCCCATAGGTAGGCCTTGTTGCTGATAAATGGTATCGTGAAATCTGAAATAGTTATTGTTTATGGCGAATTCAAGTAAGTTTATGAATTCGTTTATTTCTAAGGTGCTCAAGTTGCTATTGTTTTTTAGGTTAGATTCTATTATTTTGATTGTTTGTTTAACAGGAATGTTAGGGTACATATTTATTATGTCAAATGAAGCAAGGGTATGGTGTTGTTCGATCTTTAGCTCTTTGGTTCTGTTGCAGAAATCTATTGAGTTTAGTATTGTTTTGTTTGTTAAAAATGTATAGTGCTTTTTTAAATTTTTTTGGATGAATTGCAATAATTTGTAGGTTGGACTGGCTCTATAGTTTATAATTGGTCTCATAGGTACGTCTTCTTTATGTATTTTTCGGTAGGCTTTCGCAGTCGGTAATTGAGGGTTCATTGTTATGAGTTTAGCAGATTCAGTTTTGGTGAGAAGAAAGTGTGTGTTTTTAAGTAAAATTTTTTAATTCCTTTGCATGTTGTTGGTTGGATCTCGGCGTTTAATAGAAAAAGTATTGTCTTGGAAACATTTTTTAGTCTTTGTTATGTATTCATTTTTATCCATAATGACCGTAGTGTTGCCTTTGTCGGCCTTCGTTACTAGTAGATTGTTCTGTTTTATTTTATTTTTAAGTTTGTTTAAGTTCGATCTATTGGTGGTATTCATGTTTGGGTTATTATTGTGGATGCTATTGATGTATTGCAGGATTTTTCTACTGATTTCTTGTCTTACTTCATCTCGTATGTCATATGGGATCTTTTGTAAAGCAAGTTCTGTTTCGGTAATGGTAGTTATAATATTCTGGTAGGAGGATGCATTACCCCAGTTGTGTTTGGGTCCCCTGTTCAATATATCCGTTTCTACGTCAAATACGGTTTGCGTAAGATTTTTTATAGGCGGATGGAATTTATGTTGGGAATCCTTGTTAGGAAGAGAGGGATCTTTGTTTTGGATTATGGTTAGTTATGATTATTATGATTGCACATATTGTATAATATTCATTCTAATTTTTATTCTCATTTTATATACTTTTTCTTATATCGACAATCGACAATCAGGATCCTGATTTTTACCTTTAGCATGAGTGTAAAAAGTCTGATTATGCCCTTTTAAAGGGCGAAACATGTCCCTTTAGACCTTAGTTTAATAGGATGTAAGTCCTAACTTTGCGAATATCATTTGTATTGAATAGGTTGACTAATAAAATTTTGATAATCTTAAATTGATATACATTTTCAATACGGACCAAATATGAAGCTTGTAACATGTAATGACTATTTCTAGCCGGGTGCAACCCTTGTAAGGCACACCCTCCGAAGAGAGTGGGCGGTGTCTGCCATGTGTAGGTAACTGCATGTTATTGTGGTGGAGGATAGTGTCATGTGTGGTGTGTGAGTTGCAGGGATGTTGGGGACAGCACAAACACCATTGGAATTAACCAATTAAGGTCAAAATCCCCGACCCGCCGGGAATCGAACCCGAGACCCTCTGAACCGAAGGCCAGTACGCTGACCATTCAACCAACGAGTCGGGCACTAACTTTTGTTGTCAGATAGGATGCCAGGAATACTTCGCTCCGTCTCTCAGTAATAGACATACTGTATAACGTGGAAAAATGGTCCCAAATTCTGCACACCAATATCATAAAAGGCACTATCATGCAAGTTAACATTATATATGCACCAAAGGTAGAAGGAAAGTCCATTTTGTTGTAACCAAGGTTGAAATTTACAAAACACAACTTTTATTGCTTCACTTTATGATATTTACACAAATAACTGAAATTTATTTTGAAGCAAAAAGGAATATTGAATCTTGAGAAAAGTCTGTCTTTATACAATATGTACAGGTTTACAGTCTTTATATACACTTCTATCTTGAAAAGATAGTCTTTGTGAATTGACACGTTGATAGTCGAAAACTATCTGGCACACTAACATAAATGTCTTTGAGAGTCCTTGTTTGTTGAAGTGCCTGAATTCCTAAAAAGTAAGTTCAATTGATTGAAGAAATTCCACCTAGCGAAACTAAGGGAGCTTGCATACATTAGGGAATGAAAATGGCTTGTAAAAGAATTACGGAACATAGGCAGTGGAAACAGGTAAGGGAGCGGTGACCAGAGGTGAAACCTCGTACTGCCAGAAATTCAGTCCACCTGGTCGAAGCACATTTTCAAGAGGAGTAGCCTCCGTGCTCGACGTAGGGTGTATTCTGGAGCTGGACACCGGGGCAAGTGGGCAAGTGAGCAGGCAGGGAGCTCCTATTTATAGTACACTCGATGGTCAGGCACGCGCACTGAGGGCTGCGCGTCGAAGCTAGCAGAATGATACACAGGCGCGCGTGCAGCTGGCTGGCGGAGCGAGAAGGGAGCGCCGGACATACAACACATTTAATGCAATATAAACGTCCAAATATTTGCTACTAAATCCAAAATATGCATTATGCATGAATTTTCTCCTAAAAAGGCCAAAACATGCAAACATGCACGGAAAAAGAACGGTTATTTGGAATCGTTAAGCCATAGAACGAATATTTACAAAGTTTGAAAAGTGTAAGTAGCTTATTTAAAAACATGCATTTGCATGGAAATCCGGGCTCTAGTTATAAGCAAATGAACAATGACAGGTCTTAACCTTGAGATAAGTTTCAAAGGCTGAGGATGCTCAAAAACCGAGCGAATCATGTCCCTTTTAATGTAGTGTTGTAGTAATATGAGTTTCTAACAACACAAAATCAATTGTATTGAATAGGTGGAGTAGAAAAATTAAAAATAAAAATTTGTATGCAAACCATAGTACTGTTCGTTAAGTGAGAAAATGTGCGTTTTTCATTTGATCGAGTATTTTATATGATAACATTGCTTTTAATCGCTACTTTCCTACTGACATTTTTGTAATGACCTGTGTTCACTTCAGTTAGGAAAACCACAAAGTCAGTCTTCCTGAGAATCCCGTAGCGAAGCACGGCTACATCAGCTAGTAGTAAATAAAAGCGTGAACGGGAACTCGGTAGTTAGCTGCAAAGTGACGAGTGAAAGTGAGGGGAATGGGGAAGAAGAGTGCGTCACAAACAATCGCATACCGCTTCATACCACATTGGAGTCAGCTGAAACATTAATGGAATTCTTGGAGCAAGAGGACGATACAGATTTTTCAGACATTCTTGTAATTAGAAAACTCAGAATGGACATTAAAAAAAAGTAACAGATTTTTTAAAGCAGCTTAAATGACACCAGTTAAATTAATTATTTATGGTCTGCTGGTAATTTAGGTGAATATTTAGTATGTATTGTTGTAGCTTTGACTACATTTTGGTTTTAAAGAGGGTTTAAAGCACTGCATTTTAAGGTTGTACAGTACAGTGTGTATTTTATGTACTTTAAAGTCCATTAAAATTAGTAGTATGGATTATCCGTTGTTTTTTATTAACTGTTCATCCCTTCCCAGGCATTAGAACGGATAATCTAGGTTTTACTGTACACGAGATAGTAGTGTAACTAACATTGGTGATGATCATGATGACCACAATGAGTGGGAGCAACTGAAAGGAACAACTGTGATTGAACTAGATTTACAAGAAATTGTTGAACTGAACAGTTTCGAACTGACATAAGAGCACAGGGACCCGGCATCACTAACTGTTTCTGACTAACCTCGGGGTCCAGTTAATGCCGCCGAAGAATGGAGCCAAAGTCAGCAGACCTGGCAGATTTAATTTGCAAATTGCTTGCCTTGATTACATCTTCAAAGACTTTAATGATTCATTTCCTATTTTATTTATCTTACATGTTGTTGATCACTGAATTTTTCATCATTATGTTGGTGCAGTACTAGAGATTTTTAAGTATCTTTTCATAGTTATGTTACATACCCTGTTTCAAAGGTAAACAGCTGCCTGCTATCGATAGTTCAAAAGGCAATTTAGAGCTTCTGCCAGCAATTACTCAGGCCGCCCCTTACATGGGGAGCAGACACCCTTGCAGCGCCCCTAACGTGGGAAACATACACTGCTGATGAATATTGTACTCATACTATTCCCTGTGTACTGGGCTGCCTCTTCCGCAATCTTCACAGTTCCGAAGTCTATCTTATTATCATGTATGTAATTACGGGCAGTGAAAGTATCAATCTAAATATATTGATGTATTTTTAAAAGCGTGGAGAATAAATAACTGCAGAAATGTGTGTACCGAGCGTGTGGCTGTGTGGTTTGGGGCACGTAGCTATCAGCTTGCATTCAGGAGATAGTGGATTCAAACCCCACTGTCGGCAACCCTGAACATGGTTTTTCGTGTTTTTATATTTTCACACCAGGCAAATGCCGGGACTGTACTTTAATTAAGATCACGGCAGCTTCCTTCCTGCTCCTAACCCTTTCCTATACTATCTTCACCATTAGATCTATGTGTGTTGGTGCGATGTTAAGCAAATTCTGAAAATAGACATTTAAAAAAGTGTAAGATTTTTATGGTCCAAAACGCTGTATATCGTATCATACAAATAATATAACAATATTTTTGTTCTTAAGCAAATGAAATAGCTTTTCGATATATTGTATATACTTGTCACATAGATATTTTCTTCAATTCAAGCCCTAGTTTTACAGTTTGATGAGCACTTTGCTGGACATGTTATATCAGTAAGAACCATTTAAGCTAAGGTCCTTGTTTCCTTCTTTCTACCTTTTTTGAGACAAGTATCAACATGATGTAGTATACTTTTCTCTTAGTTCTCAGATGGTAATGTAGCCTTTTTTTTTTTTTTTTTAATCTATATAGCATGTTCTCAGATGATACTCACTTCTTTTTACAGCCTATGTGCATTCAAGAACATCACTAGGTACCCCAAGAACGCCATTAAGTACTCCAAGTACACCACTGCCAGTGACCCCAAATACTTTTGTTACGAGACAGCCATTACCCGATGGTGAGCCAGTGTATGGAGATCCTCGTTTCTACTGTGGAGGAGCAGAACTACGGCGTAACAGACGGACTCCCTAATACGTAGCTTCATTCTTTTTTTTTTTAAGTTGTAATTACTTAATTTCTGAACACTGATATTGACATTATTAGGTTGTGATGAAAATGTTGAAGAAAACCTTGTGTGTTGTGATAACCCATAAACTTTTTGTGTGTTTATTTCTTTTTATTACATTTTGTGTTTATGGAAGTAAATAAGTTATTTATATAATGTAACGTGTATTTTAAAGTTTTGCCCCTACCATTCCTTTGAGTTTTATCCATGTTGGTTGTGATGATGAAGAATATTGATAAGTAGGCAAAGTTTGTCTGTCCGCTTAATATCTTAACCCATAGATGATGGTGGTTGTGGTGCTGCTGATGAAAGTTCCTTGTGTAAGATCTGGCATGACAGTATGTACAGTGCGTTGTCTGAATGTAAAAGTCTATTGTGATTTATAAAAACCCTTCTAACTGTTCTAAGTGTAAGGTTTTTTATGATATTGCCTTTACCAGCTCGACGTGCAGCTAAATCTTGTTTTAAAGGTGTTCTTAATGGTTTCAGGATTTATTTTACCTTCACTAGCTTGTGATTTGTTAGGAGGGTTCTTCCTAGAATTGACTGAATTACACTAGTGTCCAAAAGTTAAACATAATCACTAAACTAGGCCATATCGCATGATGGGAATGTCAGATGGATTGCTGAACAAACGGAAACTGAATCACACATCATATGTCACACAGCATGTCCAAAAAACAGTGTCAGAAAGGTTCTGATAGCTAAGGCACACCTTTGAGAACAACTAACAAAACTTGGCAATGTCTTCCACAACAAAATATGCTGTTAACCTCTTAACTGGGCATGACGTATATATTCGTACGCTGAATGTTACAGGGTAATGGGCATGACGAATATATACGTACTCGTCTTTTACCGCAAATATCTCCTGGGTATGACGAGCTACTTTGCCGCATTGTGTATTGTTGTCTAAATTGATGTTTTTCCCACTCAATGGCAGCAAATACCACGTCACACTCCTTGAAGCTTATTTGTTTTTATTTTACATCTGTGCAGTGCTGCTTGTCCGCAGTAGGCCATTTATGGCAGCATCTAGTTCAAAGCGTAAGTTCGAAACACTCGAAGAAGACGAGATTATTCAACACTTAGAGAATGATTGTGACGATTTATCTTCTCAGATATCTGAAGATGAGTGGTTTGATACAGATGAAGGTGAGTCTGATAGTAAAAGTTGTTCCGAGAATGAGAATGAAGAACAAGATGAACAACATGACGAATCGGATGAAGGTGAAGTGCAATTCTAGTGAGGTAAATTACGTAACTGACCGTGAAGTTAATGTAAAATCTTTCACAGTGTCACTAGCATGATGTGTAATTCATAAATATTCCTTTATTTTATTTGTTGTTATTTTAGGTGATAACATATGAACAAAACTCACAAATTTCAACCAGGTAAATGACCTTGCAGTTAACAAAAAATGGTTCAGAATGTCACATTCATGATATAATATTTGTAAATACCCCTTGCTTTTGTTTCAATTTTTGGCTGTGAAATATGGGCCAAACTCTCCAATTCCAACCAGGTAAATGACCTTGCAGTTAATGTAAAAATGGTTAAAAATTTCTCTAGCATTAAAATTAATTAATTAAAATTCCAATAATTTACTTTTTGTATCACAGATGAATGATATTACTAATCTTCCTGCCTATCCTCCTGTGTAACAACAATCTGCTTTAAAAAATGCACAGGGCAAGTTACACCAAGCACGTCAATAATACCCAGTTAAGAGGTTAATTGGGTGTATGGTTACTCCTAATGGCCACACATGCTTCGCAGCGACGTGGCATACTCCCTATCAGATGGTCCAAGAGCCCTTGTGGCAGTCGATCCTATTCCTCCGAAGTGGCAACGCGAAGTTCTTAGAGGGTCCTTGGTGGAGGCTGACGCGATGCAGTTCGCCTCCCCAATGCATCCCAGGCATGTTCTATAGGATTCAGATCCACAGACCTCGTGGGCCAGTCCATGCAATGAATGGCTTCCCCAGCCAGAAATTCATCCACCAGAGCAGCGCGGTGCGATCAGGCATTATCGTCCATTAAGAGGAAGTCTGGACCAACCGCACCTCTGAAGAGTCGAACATGTGGTCTCAGTACCTCTCCCTGTATCTCCTAACATTAACATCGTTCCTCGGACCACCCATGAAGATGTGCAGGCTATTCAACATGATGCCACTCCACACAATGACGCCGCCGCCACCACCATACTGGTCCCGTTCCACGATGTCCCTCTGGTTGTATCGGCTACCCGGGTCTTTCCAGATTAATGTGCGACAGGAATCGTTCTGCAAACTGAAGCAGGATTCATCTGTGAAGAGCACATGCCTCCATTCATTCATGGTCCAGTTTCGATGTTGACGACTCCACAGTAAATGGGCCTGTCTCTGTGTTGGAGTGAGCGGGACACACACCGCTGGACATCGGGCAAACAGCCCTGCTGTTCTGAGCCTCCGGTACACAGTGTGCCAGGAAACAGCAACCCCTGAGACGACTGCAAGCTCCGCCGAAAATTGTCTTGCAGGTGCACTCCGATCTTGTCGGGCGGTTAAGGCCAGATATCGGTCCTGCTGTGGGGTGTTATTACCTTTGTTTGACCTTGTACTGGCCTACAACTAACATCTCTTGTGCCTCAAAATCATCTCCAATGCCTGGAAATGACACTTTGTGGCACATTCAAGGATACGGCGACTTTGGTCTGTGTCTGGCCTGCTTCCAGGAAGCCGAGTATTCTACCCTGCAAAACGGGGTCCAAACGCCGTCATTGTGCCATTGTGTTGTTACGTTCACCACGAGGCTACACTCTGCACACTATAACAGGGCAAACACGACTGAGGGAATATGGGGCGCAGGCACTGGCTGTGTTTACCTTGCGGGTACGCCACTAGTCAAAGCAGGGAACACTCCTTTCCTATCCAGAGTGAATACATAAGGTTGGTAGGTGCATATGTCGTGCAATTTGCGGTCTATTTCCTGATGCCCTGCTTACTCGTAACTTATGCTTAACTTTTGGACATTAGTGTAATAGTGGAATCAGTTAATGGTATCATGTAACAACATTTTTATTTAAATAATGGAAATGAACATCAAGAAATAGTTCGTCATTTATAGAAAGATAGGAACATATAATATGATAAACATGGAGAAAAGTCAGTATAGGAAGAGGGAGTGGAGACAATAACAACAGGACAAGATCAAACTCCGTATCTTCATGCACTGCCATCTTCACATATATAGGCTCTCCCCTCATTAATCCCAGATCCAAATACCCACATACATTTCTTCTAAGCCCCCCGTACAAGCTCGTTTTATCTTCCAAACTAGATCACAAGGGTAGGCTTCAACGCCCATTGGGGCATTTATCATACTTTTAACAACTGTATTCACCTCTTACCTTTTCCTTCAGGCTTCTTTTCCTGTATTTCCCACATCAAAACTGAAGTTCTGTGAAATAGATTGAACCACAAATGTACAAAAATGCAAAGACTTGAAGAGGGCAAAATGGAGTATAGGTGATTAATAAATGTAGGCAGAAAGTCCAAAGCCACTAAGAAGGAATGACTGAACGAAAGATACTGAAGATAGATATGGTTGTAGGAAAGGTGGATGTTATAGTAGGAAAATGTATAAAAATTGGAGAATAGGGAAGAACTCGTGTAGAACAAATTTTAGAAAAGAAGACAAGGCAGAAAAACTAATGGAACACAATGAGCAATTGTACCAAAAGCAAGAATCAGAAAATAACGTACTGTAACCTCTGTGGATCAGTGGTAAATTGTTGGCCTCTGGATCCAAAGTTAACATGTTCATACCTGGTGGAGGTAGCTGTTGTTGTAAATAAAACACTGTCTGTTTTATCGATCTAATTTGATGTAGGATGAACCAGTTCGTATACACCACCGCCGTCTCGATCCTCTTATACTGCCTGCTCTATGCCACTAGTTTAACACAGGAAGGCGCGACTACCAATATTTCTCCAAATTGCCGTAAGAGTGCAGCAATAGACGCACAATCTTTGCTGCCAGTGTGGGTGTAGTACTGTGTTATTGGTGGATGAATGTGCGTGAAAACGAGTTATTCCATACAAAGAGTAAACGTGTCAGGTCACTTCCGTTGGTACAAGAGATATTTTGCATAGAACTGTGAAATCAATTAATCATGTTACGCTTATAGATATTTTAAATTGTTGGTCCTTGTTTCTTTCCGTTCGTGCAAGATATATTTTTCGTAGAACTGAAACTTCAGATGCTTTCCCCGAAATATTCAACTGTTGTGTACCATTTTGCCAATCTCGACAAGGTGGTTCGCAGCCAGAAAAGATAAGACTCAATGAAATGCCATGTAGAAGGGAATTAAGAGAAAAGCGGCTGTCGGCTTTGTCTAGGCAAGGATCTAATAAAAGAAGTAATTGGATATCTTCAGATTACTCTCGCATGTGTGCCTTTACACCTTATTTCAGAAGGTGATGGAGCCTCCGCGGCTCAGACGGCAGCGCACCGGCCTCTCACTGCTGGGTTCTGTGGTTCAAATCCGGTCACTCCATGTGAGATTTGTGCTGGGCAAAGCAGAGGCAGAACAGGTTTTTCTCCGGATACTCCGGTTTTCCCTGTCATCTTTCATTCCACTAACACTCTCCAATATAATTTCATTTCATCTGTCATTCATTAATCATTGCCCCGGAGGAGTGCGACAGGCTTCGGCAGCCGGCACAATTCCTATCCTCGCTGGTAGATGGGAGCTTCATTCATTCCATTCCTGACCCGGTCGAATGACTGGAAACAGGCTGCATTGTTTTTCCAGAAGGTGATTAAAGCCGTGGAGAATAGTGGATTCTTTGTGATAAGAATGGTGACTGACAATCACAAAAAAAAGTCTTCATGTTTAGACATTTTGGACAACCTCAGATATCCTGATGATTCTATTTCAATCAAACTAGAAACAGGAAATCAAACCCTAATTTGCGGGTACTAGGTTCGTGTTTTTGAAGAGAGGGTGGAGTGTGACATTTGTGTCAGCAACATCTCACTGCCTAGAGCTTCGACACCGCTAAATGGAACTGATTATGCATCAGGACAGAGGAGGAGTTCGATACCCAAAACCTTGTTTGGTTGCTCTGGTGAAGTATCTGCAGGAGTTAGTTTAAGCTGCTGTGCCCTATAGTCGAAGTCCTTCAAACCTACGAGCGTAATACGAGGACTTCCGACGTCTTCCCTTTCAGAATACTGGACGAATTGGCCGTGCGTGTAGGAGCGCGTAGCTGTGAGCTTTCATCCGGGAGATAGTGGGTTCGAACCCCACTGTCGGCAGCCCTGAAGATTTTTTCCGTGGTTTCCCATTTTCACACCAGGCAAATGCTGGGCCACAGCCTCTTCCTTCCCATTCCTAGGCCTTTCCTATCCCATCGTCGCCATGAGACCTATCTGTGTCGGTGCGGCGTAAAACAAATAGCAAAAGAAAAACCTTTCAGAATGTTTTTTGTTACAGTGTGAGGTCAAAGAACATCAGCAAACTCTTAGTGATATTATCTTAACCAAGTTCGTAAGACCTCTATTATTGATATTGCATTGGCAAGAACACACAAAGTACGGTACCACTCCAAGCCTTCGTCCAGGAAAATCTGTAAATTTTGCATGAAGAGGCCAACTGCGACTTCATACAAGTGATATTGCCGATATTTAATATTATTGATGTAATTTACGAGCTTCAGTGAACATATGACCATACTGCATAGTGTTTTGTAGGCTGTCGTCATTAGAATAAGTTTAGAACATTGTGCGTCCATGTCTGCCATCTAGCGGAGAAATTTTGTCGCAGCGTAGTCTCAAAAAGGCTCGCATAGAGCAGGCAGTATAGGAGGATCGAGACGGCGGTGGTATACACACATACAATTATATTCAAAATCAAATCAAAATCTCTTTATTTGCAAATGAGGTGTCTACCTCGGTGGCAAAGGGTACACTAAAATACATTATTGTCAAGCACTAAATATTAAAATAACAAGAGAAGAAAATTTTTCTATAATACAATATTATACAATTTATGCTAACAATGTTTTCTATTAAACACGCAGCTCATCCTTAATAAATTTATATTGTTTACAACATTCTACTTATAATATCTCCTGTACTACTTGCAAATATAGTCAACTGTTATACAGTATGTGGAATTACTTCAAATGATACTGTACAACTGGTATAAGATTAATATTTACATTGCATTTATTTACTTATTTACTTTTTTTTTTTTTTTACCCATTCTGGAACCTAAGTAGCATAACGACCTGCTGCGTCTTAACCAGAGCCCCTTTTGCCACCACTTTTCAGAGTTCCTGAATGGCCTTCACATCTACCGTAGCGGTCCCAGGGCCCTCGAAGTCCCCACTGTACTTCACCCCTACAGGCAGTCCCCTACTTTGGCTGTCCAAACTCCTTAGACCAGGGGATGGAATTAATTTATTCACACACATTTTTTATTTTATTTACAGTAACCTGCACTGGTCGAATGCCCTCTAACACTTCATTTATTTTCTCTGTTGCTGTTTATTCTCTTCTTGAATATCTGTACAGATTTTGGAAAAGGATCAAACACTACCCCTGGTAAACTGTTCCACTCCTTCACACCCTTCCCAATGAATGAAAATTTACCCCAATCGCTTCTGCTAAAATTCCTTCTAATTTTATATTTGTGATCAGTCCTGCCAATATAATTATTTTCCAACTGAAGCCTCTCACGGATATCTCCCCATGCTTCTTCTCTTGTATAGGCTCTATATAATCCTATAAGTCTAGTTTTCTCCCTTCTCTTACTTAAAGTTTCCCACCCAAGTTCCTTTAACATTTCTGATACACTACTCTTTCTCCTGAAATCCCCTGTTACAAATCTTGCTGCTTTCCTCTGCACACTATCTATTTCTTTTATTAGGTATTCTTGGTGAGGATCCCAAACACTGTTTGCATATTCCAATAATGGATGAACCATACTCAAGTAACTTTTTTCTTTTAATTCTTTGTTGCATCCTTTAAGTAGCCTCATTATGACATGTAACGATCTGTATGCTTTCCCAACAATTTCGTCAACATGTCCCTTCCAGTGCAAATTACTTTCAAATCTCACACCTAAGTATTTGCACTTGCCATCTTTTGGGATAACTACCTCATCCAAAGTATATTCAAATTCAGTTTTAACGCTCCTGTTTGTAAAAGTTGTAACAGTTGATTTGCCTGTATTAACCTTCATATTATTTTCTTCAACCCATTGTTGGATACTTTCAAGGTCCCTTTGTAATTCTGAACAATCCTCAATGTTGTTTATTTCCCTATAAACAATTATGTCATCTGCATACAATCGTATTTTTGATGTTATATTGTTCCCTAAATCATTTGTGTATATTAAGAAAAGTAACGTACCGATTATACTTCCCTGTGCAATTCCCTTCCAAACTTTCTCTTCCTGAGATACATTATTTCCTACTTTGACTTTCTGAACCCTTGAATTTAGAAATGTTTTTATCCAACGTGTAACCCTTATGTCCAATCCAATTCCCTCCAATTTCTTTAATAATATTCCATGTTCCACTCTATCAAAGGCTTTTGAAAGATCTATGGCTATGTAATCTAACTGACCTCCTGAATCCAATTGATCTGATATGTCCTGCTGAACCGTTCAACCATGAATGACCACACTTCACTAATTGCTATCTATTTACAAAGTTTTCAATCGTCACACAGCAGCTAGTCCAGCTTACTGGTATTATCTGGGACTTTGATAATCCTGATTGACAGCTCACCACTCACTTCGCTTCAAACACTCAGTCACTTCACACAGCAGCTGCACGCAGACATCTTCAAACATAGAGTTGTTAACTATCACAACAGAAATGACTGCTGTTCACTTGGTTTGACTCCAGACAAATCCAATGATTCATACACAGTTAACACAGTTCAATTAACTCCCAGTCAATGTGACTGCTCAGCACACTGAACTACTCAGCACGAATCAGTCACTAAATAATGACTAAAGTGCTAACCAGCAATCCTCTCCAACGTTACAACACTCACTGCACACAACACAATGAACACTAATCAGCAACCACACAACAACAACAACAGCAGCAGCAGCTCCAATGGCAGCCAGCACAACCGCTATCCAACTCAAACTCTCTTGTCTGTAGCTAGCCTTCTTTTTTATCCCAGCTGATGAATTACTGGAATCTTCGCAATGCAGCTAGAAAAGAAATATTCTTGTTTTGACTTCCAGAAGATCTGCAGAGAAACCAGACGGAAAAAATACTAGGAAGAGGCGACCCTGTCATCAGCCCGGCTGGGAGGTATCCAGCCTGACTTACTCATCCCTTCCAGAAAATACGGAAGGGGCCTACAACAGAAATGACTGTTGTCTGAGCATATAACTTTACCCCACTTCAAGAACTTATCGTCTCGATTAGTGTTCTTCGGTAAAGCACCAGTTGGTAGAGGTACACCACCTTTATCTTGCTTCTCGGGCTCCGTTGCTGGCAATAGATTATTTCATTTATTATAGATGTTATAAAAATGGTGGTGCTATTACACTTTATACCCATCCATGCCTGCCAGAGGGTTAAACTGACAAAATATGAAGCTACCTGCATGATATATTTGAAATTTACATAACATAAAGCTACGTACATGATATTCTTGAAATTAGTTGAAATTCACCTTAAGTATAAAACTAATAATTTAAGCAAAATATAGCATATTTCCATTACCTACAAATTCAGAATTGGATAGTTACAAAAATTCTTAGGCACAAACATCACGTTTATATTTACGTAACATAAATCTTCTTCATTCTCAATCTGAAGATTGGTTGGTAGCTAATCTTCCCCTCCACTTTTTGCTGTTCTCTGTTAATTTCTTCTTCTCATATCAGCCTGCTCCTACATCTTCTCTGATCTGTTTAGAATATTGCAGTCTAGGTCTTCCTTGTCCTCAATCATTCCTTTTATTACATTAACTTGAAAATGATTGTGCCAGTGGAGATGGGTAATTGGTTTTCTCTCTACTGTTGGTAGTCTATATCTTTTTTTACCTGTTATAAGAATTTCTTCATTTGTGAGCATTGCTGTCCGAGCAATCTTTGCCATCCTCCGCCAGCACCATATCTCAAATGCCTCCACCGATCCAGTTAGCCGTGCGGGTAGGAGTGCGAAGCTGCGAACTTGCATTCAGGAGATAGTGGATTTGAACCCACTGTCAGCAGCCCTGAAGATGGTTTTTCTTGGCTTCCCATTTTCACACCAGGCACTTTCCAATCCCATTTTCGCCATAAGACCTGTCTGTGTTGGTACGATGTAAAGCCAGTCGCAGTATTGTACCAGTCAAATGCCTCCAGGCGTCTCTTATCGTATGCACTAATAGTCCACATTACGAAGCCATGCAAGGCCACACTCTTTTTTGGTTTCCACATTTAGATTCTTTGATGTAAGCGGCACACTTTTCTTTTAATACTCTACCTTTGCCTGTGCAATTCTGGTCTGTATGTCGGGTTAACTTTTGTCATATGGAGTGATTTTATATCCTTTTGGGGAAAAGACAGATGTCTGAAGGTTGCCTGGCACGATGGAAATCTCCTGGACTTGCAAGGATACGGAAGTCGACTTAGAGCTGGGAGATATCCAGTTATCTCATCTTCAACCAAGCGAAGAAGGGGAGCTTATAAGTGAGTACTTCAAAATTGTTATCAACAGTCTGGTAAGTGATTGTCTGGCATGATATTAACTCCAACAGACTTTCCATGTAAACTACAGGCTATTATTCTGCAGTGAGTAAGACGCCAACATGGCTACCTTCGTCGATGTTTTGAATGAATTTTTTTTGGAGACGTCTTGTGAACTACAACCTCAATTTACTACTTACAGGAGAGCAAATGATTTTCCGAAAGTCATCACCGATTAAGTAGGATGGACTGCCACTGTAACGCACACCATTGAATGCAGCACTTCCACACCCATCAAGAACGTCCATATCCAATCACCCCAGATAAGCACAACTTCGTCCTTCAGAAGATTCGGTAGATGGAAGGGTAAGGTCTCATCGAACCCTCTACATCCTGTTCAGCTCCGCCTATCGTCCTACCAGAAAAGAATAAGGCATACCTGCCAACCCTTCCGATTTACCCCGAAACTTTCCGGTTTTTAACTCGTCTTCCGATTTTCCGATTTATTTTTACTTCTTCCGATTTTTTACTAATATAACCTCTAGTACGGCCAATACTCTTCCCCTAGAATAAAGGATAAATTCTTATGTGCTTGTGTAATTTACGAAACCTAATTTTCAAGCGTATTTGATGCTTTATTTCGTGAGTGTTTCGTCCGTCGCCTTCGTGTATTGTGTTTCCCGCTCACCGCAGCAGCGTGTGCGGTTTATACAGCTGGGGATTCGGGGCGGCAATCGTCCTGCAAGCAAGAGGCTAGCGCGCGCTAACGACTCAGTTAATCGGGACGAAAGAATTAGTTTGTTATTGTGTTGTTCGCGCGCTGTTAACATCGTTTCTGTGCGTAGTTTCGTCGGAGTTGTAGGCCACGTGTTTTTCCTTGCATTTCTATGACAGTTTCTGGTATTTTCTTTTCTCGTTATGGCCAAAAAATATGACAAACGTTATCTCCAAGTGTTCAGAGATGCCTATAAATTTCTGTACATTTTACCGGCTATTAAAGGAAACTACCGTATTTTCTCGCGTACCGTAAACGACGCCCTTGCATAATTTACACATCCCAATATTTTTGGGTCAAAAGTGGAATTTGACGCACCCACAACTTCGAAGATCCATCACTCAGCTCCGGATGCGTTTCGAAATAATGATCATATTGCGAAAACGGGCATTCCAAATACAGGGCAACGTGCTGTTATTAGCCGGGAGGAAATCCCACTGCACTAGTTTTACGTGTGTTCCGCGTACGGGACATTATGTGATCTCAAAATTGTTTGTCAGTCCACAGTACTCAATTAATACCGCAACATACGAACTTGCGGTGATCAGTTACGCCGAAACATACGAGAATAGAGCAGCGGGCAGCAAGTTTTCAGTGTCCAAATGAAACATGCGCTACCGCGGTAACAAAAGTGCACTTCAAGCGGCCAACAAGTCTCGCAAAGCATTTCGCGGACCAAAAAGCGGCAAGTTTCCGCAAGTAGAGGATTATCTGCATAACCATATGATTTTGTTACGCAATGTTGGATAAGCCGTTTCTCACAAAATGCTGCATTTTAAAGAATGAGAAACAGCTGCGGCACGTGGAATCATTGTCTCGTATTTGAAGGTTAGCCGAGGCTGAATTAATTTTATGAAGAGAAATGGAGTTTCTCTTCGAAGAACAACATTATGCCAAAAAGTGACGAATGATTTCAACCATTTTCAACGCTTTGTGATTGAGAAGCGTAAAGTGAAGGAATATTTTATCTCCCTTATAGGAACCGCAGGTCAGACGCCAATCAGTTTCAATATACCACAAAGTCGAACAATCGATAAGAAAGGAACCGAACATACAGTGTTATCGCACGCGCTACCGGAAGCAAAAAAACAACGATGTACTGCAATGCTTGCTGTAACAGCTGATGGCAGAAAGCTTGCACCTTACATTGTTCTAAAACGAAAACCAATGCCTAAAGCAAAATTTCCGCGAGTGACCCACGTTCGTATTCAAGAAAAAGGCTGGATGGACACGTCACTCGTACAAGATTGCATACGAACGGTTTGGGGTAATGTAACAGGGCCCTCCTTCGATGCCCGGCCCTTCTCGTGTTGGACAATTTTTTTGCCGGTATGTCATTCAGGTCGTATTGTCAGCTCGTAATGGTAAGAACATTCTCCAGTGTCGGTACTTCAAACCCACGTGTCTAACTTATCTGATGTACCCTATTTGACTTTTCAGAAAAAATCTCACGCCGGAATTATACGCCAAATGACAACTGCAAATGGGTTGAACCAATTGTGTTTGGATTATATTTGATGTATCTTTTAAATGTAAATGAATTGTAAATACTTTGTAAATATCCGAATTCCTTGAATCGCATCCGAAGTTTTCGCCTGTATTTTTCTTCAAAAAAGTGCGTTAATTACGCGAGAAAATACGGTAGTATGCATTTTGTTGCGTGTGTCGGTGTGACAAATATCATTCGTATGTAAGTGTCATAAATGAGAGTGATTAGGTACATTTTCTTGTAACCATTTTTTTGTTTTCTTAGTTTAAGATTTTAAATTTAATGGTCAATTCGCATTGTAACTGTAGATAAGTATGCCTTTTATCCTGAACTTTTTTCACGTAGACAATGGTGGAATATATGTGATGAAATCCAAGAATTAAAAAATCTTCCTATTTTTGGTTTCAAAAAGTTGGCAGGTATGATAAGAAGTATCAACTGTGCGTGGACATCCGCAAGTTGAATGAGAAGACCGGTAGTGACGCCTACCCCATGCCTGGCCTGAAAGACTCGCTGAAACAAGTAAGTGGGTCTAGGAGTTTCAGCACTCTGGATACTCGCAAGTGGAAGTCAAGACCACTGACCACCTTCATGACACCGAGAGGATTGTACCAATTTACAGTAATGCAGTAATACAGTATTGAAGAATGCTCCTGCAACATTCATTCGACTGATGGATAAGGTATTGTAAGGATATGTTGGAAATTGTTGCCAAGTGTATCTCGACGACATTTTAATTCACAGCAAGAATTTTCAAGAACACCTTGTATACCTGAAGAAAGTGCTGGAACGACTGAAACCTTCAGATGTTAGGACATGGCCAAGATATTTTACGCGCGACTAGGTGAGGTGGCACTTTTCCAGTTGGCAGGTCAGTCCATGGTTTAAAAAGGCAGCCGGAATAGAATCAAGCTATCGAGGAAGCTGAACGCCCGCGGACCAAGCGACAAGTACGTCAGTTTCTTGGCTTGTGTGGATGGTATAGTAGCTTCATACCACACTGTAGCGATATAAATTTTGAGGACTATGTGAAATCCCTGCTGCACCGGAAATTTGTTCGTGTGTAATTTATAAGAAAAGGTGAATGGAAACTATTGTTTAATCTTGCCCAATAGAATGGAACTCTGCGTTAATTAATTGTTGTACAGTTAAGATTCTTATTGGTGCAAATTGTAATATAACTGGACAATTGCTTCACCATTGGACTTTTATTGTACGTTGTAGTCTATGAGCTTGTTATTGGGTAGCTCCGCTGCTTGATCGTCAACTGTTCTGCACGGCACTCCCCAGCGGCCGTTATTCCAAACCGGGACTTCTGTTCCAGCGCTCGATGAGTGTGCAGGCGTCATGTCACTTGTCTTGCTGCCATTCGCTATGGTATGTGGCTATGTGATTGTGAAAGGAAGGCGTAGGCCTGTGTAAAGGCCTTTATATTTACATTTTGTTATTTGGTGATGTAATTTAAACTTGTGTGTAAATTTGGATTGCAACCTTATGCGTCATTCCGAATGCCTGCTGCTGACTATAATATTATCCTTGGGAATATTTTGAACGAAATGGTATAAGTGAGTACTGCAAAATTGTTATCAACAGTCTGGTAAGTGATCGTCTGGCATGATATTAACTCCAACAGACTTTCCATGTAAACTACAGGCTATTATTCTGCAGTGAGTAAGACGCCAACATGGCTACCTTCGTCGATGTTTTGAATTAATTTTTTTGGAGACGTCTTGTGAACCACAACCTCAATTTACTACTTACAGGAGAGCAAAGTTAACGCCAAATTATCTCCTGGAAAGATTCTCGTGCGTACTCCTTCCCAAGACTAGTATTTTAAATTTGTCAATAATAATAATAATAAACTGTTTTCTGTCGAGAACTCATAAAATTAGTTTAGAGTAATGTGCTGGTTCCGTAAGCATTCTTGTGGGTTTCTACTCCCAAATCTGCTAGGGATAATATTAATATTATTAGCTGTTGGACACACTCTCATATTTATATTTGTTAAGGTGAATTTTAGGTAGATTCATTATATTTTCTTCCTTCTGAAGTATACTGAAGTTGCTAATTTTCTTATTTGCCTTGTATGCATTGTTATATCCAATCTTGTGATCGTTAGATTGAATTATGTTGATCTTATCTGTGATATTCAGTCACATCTTTCATTATTGAATTCCGCCACTCTAAATATGCGCTACCAATTATGTTGTACTTAAACAAGTGAATAATGTCTATTGATGGACATACTTCTACGCCACGAGAACAATGTGGTTTTCAAGTGACCTGCTCTTTTAACAGGAGCTGTGACAAGTGTGTGTGGTCTCTTGTATCATTAGCCTCATAAAGGCGATTGAATATTTAAAATTAATTTTAACCCTAGTGAATACTGAAGCGTGCTTTGGATCGAATTGAATTTAATTCCATTTTCTTTTTTAAAAATTAATTTTCTTCCTTAATTATTATTGTTATTATATTTAAATTTTCCTTTCTTTAAAATTTGATTAATTGTTACTGATTTGAAGCTAAAACTCTCCATTTCTATTGCATTGTTGTGGGTATGCTTCTGTCTTTTATTTGCTTGACAACGGTGTGTTTAGTTTGCATTGTCGCGGCGTAAGGGAGTGTTGTAACAATTCTCGAGATACGCTGACGTTCGTTGTTGTATGGCGCACCTATGCTGTTGATGTGATGAACTGGGTCACGAGATGAGTTTAAATTGCTTCTATATTATTGTGCTACCTTATTATCATCATTGATTTCCTTCTGTTATTCATTGTTTTCCTTTGATGTGGGCTCTTTCTTAATTTTATTTTTGCCTTAATGTTTCTTGAGGACATTGTCGGTCTGTTAGGGGACGCGGTTAAATGTTTTAATTTGAAACGCTTCCGTGTTCACTGAGGAATTTCAAACATGTAATAATTTATTGTTTGGGTCATTTTATTGGGACGCGCGTACCCGCAAACAGGTGCACCTAAGTTATTAATGACTTTGAAAAATCATCATTATTATAACTTCCTTAAAGAAAGATGGTTTCGAGCTCGAACAAGCATTGATTGAAATTTTAATGAACCTCTAAGTCAAACTGAAGTTAATTCCGTCTGGAAAATATTTTTGAATTTTTAAATTTGTTTGTAATTGTTGATGTGGTGACTACGATTGGTAGTAATTCTGTAAATGAGCCTTGTCATTCGTTTTTCCCTGTTTTTAAAAAACTTAATTGTTTTCATTTTTCTGATATATTTAAATTGCACCATCTGCCCTACTTATTCTTTTTCATTATAAAATTTGGTTTTTTAAGTGTGGCGGAGAGGGTCATTATTGTGAATTGCTCTACCTCATACTCCTTTCACCCTGTTATGGTCGTTGACCTATTGGTCTCGCCCAGATTCCCATCGCTTCCCCTTCATGCGTTTGTGTTTTATTGAGGCCCTTCTCTCCGTAGTTGGCGTGATTCACGCTGGGAAGCGCTTCTTATCTCTGGTGGCCCTGCTGACAGTCGAGAACTTCGGCTGCGGTATTGTGGTTTTACTTGTTCGATTGCCCACTCAATCTAATTCGCAGACCTCGTCTCAGACGTTCTTATTACAATCACTATTATCACTGACCTTAAGATACCCATCATTACTACTAATTCCCCCAAAATTGCTACATCTTCCATACCTTTCATCTTAGCTCCCACTCGCACATCATTCATGTCAGTAACACTGTTGGACTCAACCCTCATCACTACTCTGACATATCACCGATGTAACATTCATCTCCTCACTTATACTAACATCCACAACATCAAATACCTTGCTCAAAGACTCCTCCTTCACCAAATCACTTTCATGAAAAACTTTTTTTTAAATTTCTTCATCTTCCCCAAGAGCATCGATTACCACAGTGTTATTGCCATCAATACTAGCACATAGGAGGTTCTCCGACAAATCCTCCCTTAATTCACTTATCGTTTTAGCATTCTCATCCATTATCCCCTTAACATCTTATCATGATGATAAACTGCCTCTGATAATCTCTCCCCTATTCCCTTCAATTGACTCCTGATCTCCCCCTTTAACTCTATCCTTAATTCTTTCATCTGTTCTAATAATAGTCTCATCCAATCATCACTACCGCCATGCTACTTTGATTTTCCCCACTACTCGTCCCCTTTTCTCCCTCCATCACTGCAGATAAGAAACAGTTTCCTCAAATGCTTCACTCTGTACACTTATTACTATCTCCTTTCTGTACACTTGTGTTTACACTATTGAGTTGAGCCCTTGACAGTGATCGCGAGTGGTCACGTTGGTGTTTGATTGTGACGAGGTGTAGTGGACGGATCATAGTTTAATATTAATTGTGAGTGAACTTTAGTATGGCAGCTAACAGTAGGGGTGAGGAGGCTCCTGAACCCTCACAGGTACCAGTACTGCGAGAAGATTTTTTTTTCGAATGGACGATGACGAGAGCACCGATACTAACAACCAATTGAATACTGAGCTACAAAACGCTAACAACCCGAGCTATGTGAATAGTGGTAACCCTCACAGTCCTGTGGTAAACGAAATTTGCCCTAGCTCCCATTATGACTCTTTCATTATTTTTTGAGTCGAATACAACTCAGAATATTGGCAATATGCACCCAAATGCATTGGACGCGCTTTCTAAGAAAGCAATATTGCAGGGATTAAATCAGTGGCTCGGTGGGGTCGAAATAGAATTCAAATTGAATTCAAGCATGCTGTTCAGGCGAATTCTTGTCTTAAACAGCCAATTTTACAAGAACTTAAAGTCAAGGCCTACATAACAATTTCCAATGTCTTGAGAGTTGGTATAATACGTGGTGTTGAAAAATCCTTTTCTGAACCGGAAATTCTCAAGGCTCTTAAATCCATCTATTTAACGATTGAATCATAGAATAGTGAATCAAGAAGTTACAATGTATACTCCAACATGATCTCTCAAAGTAGTGTTTAGAACACAGAACTTGCCTCAGTATGTTTCTTTATACCAAGTATATTTAGATGTGCAACCTTTCATATTTTCCCCAATAATCTGTAAAATATGCCAAAGATACGGTCATACAGGTAAACATTGTCGAGCACGGATGCCCAGGTTTGGACGTTCTGCCTTACACTATTTAACAACGGACTGCCCGGAACCATATTACCAATGCGTTCACTCCATGGGCCGCGCCCAACTGGAACACAAGAGTACCCCATTCAGCAACAGTAAACGCTAATAATAATATTATGAGTACGGACAATGTAACATTCCAAGAAGCAGCTAAAAAAGTTCAACCCCCTGAATTTCACCCGGTTGTACAAAAACAACAATTTCCGCCACTAGCTCGTGAGATGTCGCCAACTATACCAGAGAACCCCAGAAAGCGGAAATTTACTCATGTAATCATGCGCTAGCCGAGGCCTATCCCCCCACCCGTGGGTATGACGGAAAGGTATTATAATTTGATAATGACATCACATAGCACGGCAATGAATTCTCAATGTCCTCCGAATCAATCCCCCCCACACACCCGGCTATCTTCGTCTACATTGGAAGTTTGTGCAATACCTAGTGGTACTCCAATGGCACCATCGATTACTAATCTTCAACGTCAACGACATCACCTCCAAAGTGATATTCAGCAAATATTAGGGCAGCTACTCCAATTATTGTCGGACAACCCACTGTTAAACCACGTTATCTATCAGTTACGAGATAGAGTCGATAATATCGTGCAGATCTATGGTAAAATTGGAATTGGAAAACAAACCTTACTCGATTTTGTACTTTATTCTAACATATCAAGTTGTTCCTAATGGAATGCCACATGGTTTTATTCTACTGTAAATGAGTAACAGTCAAATTCCATAAGCTACGTATTACGATCCAAATCCTAGGAGTATTGTGAATAAAAGGCAGGAACTACAAAAAATGATTAATGAAACAGCACCACACCTTATTGCTTTACAGGAAACCTGGTTTGAACCCTCTCAACAAATATCTTACAAATAGTATAATGTATAGAGAAATTACGGGCCAGAACATGGCGTAGCTTTTCTGGTTCACCATAAACTAACCTGTAGATCTTTGCATACCATTCATTCGATACCTCATACATATGTCATAGGTATCTATTATCGACACATTCTCTTTGAGTATCTACTGTCCTCCGGATGTTTTGATTACAGAACGACAATGGGATCAGTTTTTTCAACAATTCGACACTGAACAATATATTTTTTCTACTTGGAAACTAGGGCCGAAGCTCCGATACACTTAAAGGTATCCATTTACTAAATGCTGTGAATAAACATGCCCTATTTATCTTGAACGATGGCTCACCTACTTGACTTACTGCGCCCGGTGCCCTCCCCCCAGTGCTGCTGATCTCACAATGTGCCGCAGGAATATGTCACCACTTACACCTGCCATACATTAACAGATATGGATTCAAGTGACCACTTTCCTATTGTAATCACACATGGCGTAGGCAAACCTAACACACCTATTACAACCCTGCCTTATGATAGTAGTGTCCGCTCTTTCCGGCACTTTAACACGCAATTATAAAATACTTATCTTGCTGAACATCTTCGTCAAATAGCTGTTAACATGATAACATACCATTCTCTGTACCAGATCCTACAAGATCACATCAACATTTATCACCCTCTAAAAGAATCCTTGCACCTTCCTATAGACGCCCACAACAAACCAAATGGTGGGATGAAGAGTGTCATAGATTAATTCAGACTCGTTGAAGGTTGTTTCAAACAGTATCGTAAGCAACTCACATCCCAGCCTTAAACATCACACAGCCTATACCCGGCAAATTCTTAATAAAATCAACGTTTAGCTTGAAAAGAGTATATCTCTTCATTAAACCGACAAGTGCCCGCCACCAGATGTGCCAACCTTCAAAGTGAATTATCAGTCATCGTCCTCCGCTCCCGATTTTAGTTTAAAGTCCAAAACATGCTCCTTCCTTCTCGATAATAATACCCCTTTTGCCGTTCCCTCTACTAATCTATTTGAAAGTATATCATAATACACAATAACATTTGCACACAACTTGTTAGTTCTGTGATAAAACATTCCTTGTAGCTTGCTTCTCAAGCAGCAGCTGCTTTTCAGTGTAGTTTCCCTTGAAGCATCTTTCCCACTGGGATGACGTTTCCGTCTTCTGAACCATAATTGATTCCAGTGTACGCCTCACTTCTTCTCAATCTTTCTGTCAACTGTCAGGTACATTTAACACAGCAAATGCAACATTACTGAAGGATTTGTAGTGGAGAAGAGCAGCGCCTGAGCTCCTTCATCCACAACGAATTTTACAACGCTTATGGGTAGCAAAAGGAAGTCACGATCGAATAAGTGATGATGAAATGATGCTTGTTGTTTTAAGTGGCCTAACATCGAAGGTGATCGGCCCCAGATCGAATAAGTATCGTTGCCAACTCACAAAGAGTCAAACGAAGACGATTTAGGAGAAAGGCTCGAAAGGATTGGACATTTTTCCTTCTTTTCTTTTCCTTTTTCCCGTACAATGTTATTTTTCGTGATAATGTCAGCTTTTCCGTAATAATTTCCCCTTTGACCGTAATTCCGTAATCGTGAGGTGAAATCCGTAGTAATTACGGACAATCCGTAATAGTTGGCACCTCTGCGCCACACAATTGTGGAATGCTATACGTGCGCTAACACGTGTTTCCCAACATATACCTCCAGCGAAAATCCCCCGTCAAATTATAACTGATTTTCTTGCTCACTTAACTCCGGACTATGTACTGTCCCCTTCAAATTTGGCCTACAATAAACATTTTATCGTGTATTCAAGTAAGAGGCGATTATTTCATTAGTACGGGTGATATATTTCCAGTCCTGGGTTATAGAGACGTGTTCGCATGTACGGAACCGGTTCTCACTAGCCGAGAGCTAAGTATTGATTATTCTAATCGACCAGTCAGCTGTGTCACATGATCCACTGGGAACGTCCAAGGTCACCGCAAGGTAAAGTACGCGTGCCAGAATCTTCGAGTGAGAGTACTTTCGAGAATTGTAATGACCTATCAGTTGTAAGACGACGGCCAATTACGAGTCAATGTGGAGACACAGCCATCTTGAGAAATGCTAAAATAGCCAAGTTTTCAGAAGAAGTTCTTACTCTTAATTTTTCGCGCTCTACGAATTTGTTCTACTGGCACGTCCTTGCATTCTTCTGGGATTTTACGACGCATACACTTTGTCACTGGACTCGGCAATATTTCTACTCGACAGCAGTACAAATCAACTACCTTCTTATAGTACAATAGTCAACGAGTTTGGCAGATTTTCGCAGGCTAAGTTACGTGTTGTTCATCTCTAAAACTCGACGTAATTGTGTGTGGAATATGTTCTAAAAATTTGTGTCAGTTTCAGCCTTCACCGTACTAGAAGAAAGAAGAGGATCGCCACGTGGTTATTGGAGTTAATCAAGATGTTTCAACGATCTGAAGAGGAGACCTACAGTATTTCTGCATTGGACTTCACTGCTGCGATGGTGTACTAAAATGTAGGCGACATCTAACATGGAGAGATAACGACGGAAGCAGACAACCAACAACATGTGATCCAGTAATTCCACATCATCGGCAGAGATTCAGTTTCATCATATATTTAAGTACCCTTTTCTAATGTTTTATCTGTTCATCTTTGTAGAGATAATACTTACTTATTCATTAGTGGTAGTATTTCTTCTAGATTTGCAGCAGTAGTTAATATTTTCATCCTTCTTTCACATGTGAAATGGTAGTGTCGTCACGTTGTATGTGAGTGATCATTGGATTCTATTAGAGTAGCTAGAATGTGCGCGTGTCTTCTATGATTAATCTAAATGTCCCATTTAGTAGTCCAGTGTTATTTAAAAATCAGTGTCCTTATTGATAAATAATTTAATTTTGAAAATATTTTCAATGTGGAAACCATGTGAGACAGATTTACGGCATGTTTGTTACGCCGAATTTCAATGTAAAATTTCTTCTTGTTGGATTTAACGCGTGTTAGTGTCATCTGGATTATTGTCGAACTCTGGCTTACGTAAATTTTATATCTAGCATATCTAATAATAATAATAATAATAATAATAATAATAATTCCACCTCGGGTTAAATGAATGAGTAAGGGTCATGAGTTTAAATATTGCTTGATCTTGTTGTAAGATGTTAATGTGTGCTCAATTAGGATGAATATGAACCTGGAATTTAGCAGAATCCCGACGGATCGTTTACTGTGTTTATTGAATTGTTGAATTCATTTATTTAATTTTTATATGTAGAGTACGTGTGTGGTAAAACGTAATTTCTCCAAGTGTGGAGCACGTGTTGATTGATAAATGTAGAGTTAATTAATAATAATGTGACTTCAATGCGAATGCTATTGTTTGACCTGTACTATGTGCGTATCTGTAGACGACAATTCTTCCAGATATCAACCGCTGATGTTATGACCAACGTTGTGAAATTTTCATCATCTTTGACTAAGTGATCACTCAGATTTCATCACATTTCTGAGAGTCGTAAATGGATTTTAACCGATACCGTCATCGTGATATTCCATGTGCCTAGGGTAAAAATCAAAATATAAAATTCAAAGTCTAGAATTCGTTGTAAATGATGTAAATAATTATCGTGTGTCTTTGTGTGAATGCTCTGTCTGTGTGCTGTAGCAATTTCAGCTACTTGTGATTTTTTTGAAATGTGGTTTTGACCTGGCCACGTGTTCATCATGTTGGACCCAGGTTATCAACACCGTTGTTAGAGCTGATCTGACTTATTGAAAGTTAAACCTGTAGTAAATTTTATTTTAAATGTAAGTTGAGATAAGGTCAAAGTATCAGACGCCAATGAATAAGGAGGGATTATTGCATGCGTGTGGACAAAGTTCACTGTTGTTGTAAAGCTTGTAATGTTAATTTGTCTCAAGGGGTCAGATGTTAAAGAGTAACTTAACGTGTTGTTCAATCAAATATTAAAGGAAGTTTCGTGGAAATAATTATTGTACGAGTATAATTTGATGGAAATTAGTCTGATAGAGACATCTTTAAGTAATGTTTTCCGAATAATTTTTTAAGTCCAGTTCAATGGATCTCACGTTTGATGAATGAGACGATGTAATGTAAGATTATCCACGAGAACAATGTGATAAAATATTTTTTTTGTAAAATCTTGACGCCATAATTTATTTCAGTTACTCAAAGAATTTAAATTTTCATTTGAAGTAATGGATGTTGACATGAATGGATCTGATAATTTAAATGCTTAAGACCAGTTATGAGTCACATAGCTCATTGAGATTTGTTTTGTTTTCAACTTGTAAATAATTACGGCATTACTAAGAGAAGGTCGTCCCCATATAAAATTTATTTTTTTGTTTCGTTGAGCCAGAAGTAGGTTAATATATATCGGTATACTTACAGCGTATTTCGACTTCAAAGGGTCGGAGAAATTTAATGCTGTATCTAAGGGAACTGGCTGAGAAGAATTTAATTTTGAATTACCATCAAGATTTATTTAATGTTAATTTGTTAATTGCTATTGAGTGCTAGTTGTTAATAAATGTCAAAATCTTGTTGTTTAAATCTTTTTGTATTATTGCCGCTAGTCCTTGTCTCTTTCCCTGCCTTCAAAAATAAGCGAAGCCAGACAGCGAACGGTCCACCCTTGAGACTCTCGCTCTCCAGGTGAGCATGCCAGGAATAAAGGGGGTGGTGTTACCAAATTTCGTTACCCCCAAACCGATCCTAATACAAAGTTTTCTGTTTTATTACAACCATGCGATTATTAGGAATTGGAGCCGGTACTCAACTCCTGTCCCAGCTCTACACCGTGGCCTGTTTACATCACATATCAGATGATAAAACTATTGCCATTTCAAGCAAAGAAGGTATTAATAGACACTTATAACAACATCTTAAGAACTTCCACGACGCCTATAAACTGGGATGAATTTTTTTCTGGTTCCAGTCCTCAAAGAGAGACAGGCACCTTTCTGACCCCAACAAGTATCCCGGCATTGTGTTAGGCTCTTGTATAAGGAAAACATTTTTAAAAGTTTTGCTACAGTGATTCACATGGGCATTAGAATATTACCATCTAGTACCTAAACGTCAAAATGCTTTTTTCAAAGGAAGAAGCTCCCACGATGCCTTTAATATTTTTGTCATAGATGTTTTACTGGCTTGATATAGAAAACAAAGCAGAATCGCTGTCTTTCTTGATATTAAACGTGCCTACGACTCCGTACCGCTGCACACACTAAGGGAAAATTTTGCATTACAAAAATTTCGAGAATGATTTCTGAGTATTCTACGGCAATTACTTACGCACCGAACACTGTGCGTTAAAACGACACAATACGGCATCCCCCATGTCAAACATCTCGTGGATTACCTCAGGGAGATGTCTTAAGTGGTATCCTTTTTGCCCTATATATGAGAGAGTTTGAAACAGTCATTTTGCGTTCAGCGCGTCTATTTGCATATGCGGATGATTTCGTTATTTATTACTCACACGATAATTTAAACGAATGCAGACAACATATAACATCCACCATGCGCGAAGCATTTACGTGGCTCGATGCTCATGGCCTTCAACTCTCCCTTTCCAAATGTTATGCAATGATTTTTACACACCACCGATGTTACGATCGAACTCCGACCGCCTTTGACATATATGAAATAACAATTGGTAATCAATATAAATACTTGGGAATAATCTTAGATAATAAACTCACTTGGAAGAAACACTTCCAATACATGTGCAAAAAGAGTGTTTATACTCAAGTACATAAATCAGTTACACGTAGGCTTTGGGGCACTGACCCGTGTGTGGCCATAACGTTTTATACATGAACAATACGAGCGATCCTGGATTATGGTTCTCATTTATATTATATAGCATCGAGTACTAATCTGACGCAGCTCAATGCATGCCAATATAAAGCTTTACGTATTTGTAGAGATGCCCTTAAAACCACACCCACAAACGCTCTCCTCGTTGAATCTGATGAGCCTCCTTTAAATATCCGCCGCCAAATGCTTGCCACACAATATTTGATCAAATAATTTGCACTTACTAGCCACACATTGCTACCCAAATTACAACTCCTCTCTGAATATCTCCACACACAGTATCCGAGAACACGACGAATGCCTGCCTTATGCTACGCTTATGATACAATAAAATAGTATATGGATTCTTTATTACAAAGCTTAACATTATCGCCCCTACGCCTTTTCTTACCCCATCCTCTCTTACAAATCCCATCTTATAATCCCAAGTACCAGTAGCTACGACAAGGCAATACGTGCTCAAGACCACCCACAGATATTTTCAAAAAAGCTGAAGCTTACCGGTTTTCCAGATAGCATCGATATATATTGGAATGGTTCTAAGACTGACATTGGAGTTGGAGCGGCTTATCTTGTCCCAACATTAAATGTAAAGGAGCAATATACCCACTTAATTTTCTATATTTACCGCTGAAATATATGCTATACGACAAACTCTCCTTTTTATTAAAACAAATCATGCTTACACTCAAATTACACTATATGCGGATGCCATGAGTGTCTTGCAATCTTTGGCATCATATACTCTATTCGCAAATTGGTATCTCTATTATGTCAAACATCTCATTTGCACCCTGGAAAATTCCGGAGTTTGTTTAACATTTGTATGGGTGCCTGGTCATACAGGGATACTGGGCAACGAACATGCCGATCGTTTAGCAAAACAAGCTGCTCGAATTTTAACTCCTACATTTAATGTTGCAGTTCCCCTACAGATGATATTCCCAGGATCATAGGTATCGCTCATGATGCTTGGCAAGCGGATTGGCAACATACTACTCAAGTGAAGGGTAACTTATATTATCAACTACAACCGAACATTATATAGGAACCTTGGTATATGAGAGGGTCATACTCCAGAAGACACATCACAAATATCATCTGTTTACGATTTAATCATGCTCTCACTCCCCAAGATATGTTATTTATTTACAGTAATTATAAACGTTAGATGTAGTGCGTATATATTTGCATTGAAATTGTTGTGTGAAGGTTGTTACGTATGTCTTCGAGATATAATTCCAATTGGCAGTATCTCCGCAAAGAGATTATTACAATTGATTTATAACTATGGAAGTAGGTAATCTTCAGTCCGACTCGTTGGCTGAATGGTCAGCGTACTGGCCTTCGGTTCAGAGGGTCCCGGGTTTGATTCCCGGCCGGGTCGGGGATTTTATCCTTAATTGGTTAATTCCAATGGCCTGGGGGCTGGGTGTTTGTGCTGTCCCCAACATCCCTGCAACTCACACACCACACATAACACTATCCTCCATCACAATAACACGCAGTTACCTACACATAGCAGATGCCGCCCACCCTCGTCGGAGGGTCTGCCTTACAAGGGCTGCACTCGGCTAGTAATAGCCACACGAAATTAAATTTAAAAATTAGGTAATCTTCAATTATGCAAATCAATGCCATTACGTAGGAATGGGGAGATTTAAGATGATGTTTCGACGATTATCAAAGAAAAACGACGTATTTAATATGATATGATCCAGCTTTAATGCAGAAAGAAAATAGTTGTTTTGTAAGTTATTAAGACTTGGTTATCGCTACACTACGACTACATGTGAGTAAATGTGAACTTATTCTGTTCGTACATGTATTTCTTTTCTTGGAATGATATGTTTGTGTATTGTGATTGAAATTTAACCCATAAATGCAACGGCGGTGTATTTTGATAATGAAATGTTGAGATGACATGCCACGTAGGAGGAAGTGAATGATATTTGTTTGGGAAAATAAGGGCATGAACGACGTGTTGATGAGATTACATGTATAAATATTCGTTGGGATATATTTGTGATTATAATGACGCGATGTTATAATGTTTACGATTGGGATATGGAGAGATATACTTATGAGTTATTGGTAGTAATTACGATGTGATACTAACCTTTAATATTATTTGACAATCAATCACTCAAGCGGCATGATTTTAAATGGCAATATAAGACACTTCTGGGTTAATTATATATGCATACAATGAAATGCGTCACAGAATTCGTAGATCGGTAACCATAAACAGTCTTCAGAATAAAATCTCCAAAAATATATATAATTAAGGGTGAACTTGATGTCTTCTTGGAGAATTTCAAACGTGGTAATGAGTTGCTTGCTATTTGTTGACGAAACCATATCTTGACGGAGAGAAGCGTCTTCTTAATTTAAATCTCTGCCATAAATAAATAAAATAGTGTCACCAACTATATTCCTAAGAATTCTATGATATGATAATCGGACATAGATGCGATCGTGAATCACGATATATATATTTCCTGATAGAAATATGATTATAGCTTATTTTAGACGATACCTAAATTTAGGATATAACATGATCATATATATCGAATGACATGATGAAACATTAATTTTTAAATGTATCGGAATATATTTAAAATAGCCGAAAGGAGCTATAGCATTTGGAATTTCGCTTACGCTGCTGACGTTACAATTTTAGAATATAATCAAAGAAAGATTATTGACTATTATGAATTTGGTATAAAGGAATATAAGCATTTTTATATATATTTTCAAGAGCTTAGGGACTTTAAATAACCACATTTTTTCTGTTATTTCCTAAAGCTTAGGGACTTTCATTTTAACCAATGTCAATTTATTTATGAATTTATTTACATTTCAACTTTCGAGATACTTCAATTTCAATGAACATCCAAGAAGATTGTGATGTAATGTGACTGATATTGACGTCTTATGAAGTTATGCAAACTGTTGTTTGTTCTTATGATGCGGATAACGTAATTATTTAGCAGTTAGACTGATTGAGATCAATTATAAACAATTCTGACTTATATTTCGAAAAAGGAAGGACGATTGATGTTAATCAGTGTTATAATTTTTAAAATAATTCATGATCATGAATAAATCTGTGATTTATACAATTAAGTTAGAATTATTGCAATTTATTTGTATAATTATAGCAGATGAGTTTGCATGGAAGTTTTACGAAAATATTTCTTGAATGATTGCATTTGGACGATGACTTTGCACTGATATTTACGAATGAATGATTGCTGGTAAATAATACGAAAATGAATGCGGGTTTCCCAGTTGACCTCACGCTAAAAATACACTTTAATGATGCATGTTAATTATCCCTGAGTGGTGTCGCCTCGCAATTCAGAAAGTATTTCGACGGTTATAGTGAAACGTGGAATCGAGATATCTGCATTAGTCGAAACTTACTTCGCATAGTGAGTTATTTATTCTCAGATTTGTGGAAACAAATATAACTACCGACACTTAGCATAATTTTCTTTAATGCATTGGTCCGTTCAATCGATCCGAAGACGAGATATAGTTGGAGGAGGGGAGACAGCCGGAGCATTTTGTTGGTCGCCCGACATGGTGCAAAAAAAATGATTCCCCGACGGATGGTGCAACAGGGAGGTTTAAATATAATACGGATTTATTTGCAGTCTTAAAAATGTAGTCGAAACATAATTCCAAAGTAACTAGCTAGTAAATAGGTAGGCTATTAGGTTCTTCTATTTATTAATTTAATGTATTACTTAGTTGACATTCGACGATTAATTCATTTCAGCCCTCTAGCCTACCTTATGACTATAATTTATGCTCGTGTCCATTCGAAACTGTCTGTTTTATATTGGGAAGAACCGTTCAGTATTTTCCCAGTTCGCATGCCAGATCATTGCACAAGATTTCAATAATCGAATCACGAGATCAGCGGTGTACGCGGACAGTGGGTGAGTCGACTGACGCAATAACTTAAATAAAAAGATGTTGAATCAGAAAACCACAGGGCTACTCTGCTTCTCGGGTAGCCTGTACAAAATATACCGATTATAAAAAAACTCTATTGATAGAAAGATACATATTTTCAAAGATGACCGAGCGATTTGGCCATGCGGTTAGGGTCGCATAGCTATGAGCTTGCATTGGAGGAATGGTGGGTTCAAATCCTACCGTCGGCAGCCGTTAAGATGGTTCTCCGTTGTTTCTTATTTCCACACCAGGCAAATGCCGGTGTTGTACCTTAATTAAGGCCACAGCCATTTCCTTTACACTCCAAGCCCATCGTCGCCATAAGTCCTGTCTGTATCGGTGCGAGGTAAAGCAACTTATTTGATTTATATTTAATACTAGCTGATGTACCCGTGCTTCGCTACGGAATTCTACATTGTATACCGAATTCTAGTTTATGTAGTGTACACCTTGTGAGCAAGATTGTATTATACGGTATTGCATTGCTCTTAACGTTACCCTAGAAACGCGAAGGAGAAGTCACCAAACGTCTTTTCTCATATGAAGAGTGAGTTTTGGAATTGAATTTTCATTGTAATGGTAGGCCCGCTTGCCTACCATCAGTCACAATCAGGTTGGGAAATTTTCATTATAATGGCAGACACTCACTCTCCACCTGCTTTTTACATCCTCAGAAAGACAGTCTTAGTGGTTTTCCCAAGTGAAATTAACATAGGTCATTACAATGACGTCAGTAGGAATGGGGCGATTAAAGGCAATAACGTATGAAATACTCGATCAAATGAAAAACCACGCATTTTCTTGCTTTTAACAAACAGTATTACGCTGCCGATCTAACAGTCCAAAGTTCCAGAGCTGGAATGACCAAGCCGCAGACAGCCGTGATCCGTGAACACTCTTCGTCTTTTTCGGCGGGGGGGGGTCGAATAGTGGAGAGTCCCAGGGAAAATTTATGCCCTTTTACTAATCTGTTTCCTAGGAGTACCCGATGATTCGGAAAATCTCATTTCACTACACTGGCGGCGGAAAAATATGACTTGGAGGCAAATTTTATTTCCAACCCAGAGGAGAAAACCCCCTTTCACTGCTAATTTGGAATAAATGAATGTAGAATTGAATAAATTGAAGAGGGAGATGCGTTTTAAGAAACGGCTTTCAGGGCTGAATTATGAATTATTTAGTGAATTGTGGTGCTATAATTTAGAATACGCCTAAATTGTAATTCTAGACCAGGTCATACTACTATTACTAAGTGAGCCTCTGCCAAATGTGCACACTGCTCATTCAAAACAGCGCGTCAGAGTAGGGATCGAATAGCTGGAATACTATGATGAATCAGTGTGTTACGTACCATCAGTATCAGCCAATGTATGAACCAGAGGAATGGATTGTTAAAGAAAAAAGTTTTCAAACTCCCCAACTATTTCCTGCCAATATTCAGTCAGGCTGTTATACTCGGTACGCAACAGTAATCCCATCTATCGGAGTTGAGGGCACCATAAGAAGGAAAGAACATCATAACAAACAATGGTCAATGTAATGTTATTGTTGATCAATGCTATGCGCTTTCAGTATTGTAGGCCTTCACACTTAAGGTACTCGTCCACGATGCAACAAAACTTGCATGCCACTTTTGTGTTGCGCAAGAAAAATGGCAGGCACTGTTTACACACAGCACGCAAGTTTGCCTTTTTTCTTGTTGCGCAACACGAAAACTTGCGCGCCCAAGGAAATGTTGCACCGAGTGTTTACACCACGCTATTTAAGTGGCGCAAGTTTTCTCGCATGCAACTTTCCTAGTCAGCTGTTCTAGCGGATGTGAGTGTTGATAGTAGCAAGCATGTCTTCTGGCGAGGTGTTATCGGCGGCTTGCTTATCGCTGATTTTATTATGGCGACGAAAATAAAGACGAGAAAGAGCGAAACGGAAATGTTGGATGAGGGAACGGATTTTAGGTCGTGAACATTGTTTTGTTGTTAATAACTTGCTACAGGAATTGTACATGGGAGACCAAGTCTTCTGCAAGAATATCCTGCGAAAGTTAGCGACTGATTTTGAATATCTGCTGAGAAGAGCAGCGCGGTTGATACAAAAGAAAGACACGCTAATGAGAAAATGAATATCACCAACGGAACGCCTTGTGTTGACATTGAGATATTTAGCAACAGGTAAGCCGATTTTTTAAAAATATGGATTGTATACAGTACACATAAAGAATCATTTCTTTTAGCTTATTGTAATTTCCTACATTTTTTTTTGTTACAGGTGACAGTTATCAGTCATTGATACCAACATGCTCTATTTCACGTGTAATATCTGAAGTTTGTGATGCTATTTACATCGTGATGAATGCTCTCTGCCGTTTTTGTTTATTTCTGTAGTCCGTTGCCTCAACCTTCCATAAACATTCTTGTGTTTCAACTAAATATATCAGCTTTCTCGTCATCTCCCTCGTTCATTTCGTGTTCTGAGACATTGTAACCTGTAAATGAACTTACGTAAATTATGCAATTATTACTAAGATGGGTATCTATTTTGAGGCATATTATATTTCATTTACAATAAAGGATATACAGGTACGTACTTACGTTAATTTATTCTCGAGTGTGAACCTCTCAAACATCAGTATAATGTCACAGCAGACGGCCACGTGAGAAAGTTGCGCCACAAAAATGATCTGAACTTTTCATGCCACTTTCAGATGGCGCAACTTCCTCTCTTCCGCTGTGTACACGATGCCACTTTTGACTTTGCACGCAACTTGGAAGTTGCGCAGAATTCGAGTGGCGCGTGCAACTTTTCGAATTGCATGACTGTTTACACGAAGCCACTCAACTTTTCTTGCTCAAATCGAAGTTGCATGCCATTTTAGTTGCATCGTGGACGAGTAGCTTTAGTTTTCTTCCGACTACGAAATACAACTCATCTCATAGTCGGTACGGTAAAACTGAATAAAACATAAATGATCGGAAATTGTGTTGTTATGTAGTACTTTTCTATAGGACCAATACCATAGGTATTTAAAACTTTAATTTTAGGCGCCTACCCCTAAACTAGCATTTCATCCAGGGTCAGTAAAATTGTTTATACGTTAGACTATAGTTTCTTTTTCCCCGATTCTATATACCCATTTTATCGTGGCTCGGCGTTGATGTGAACTTAGCAACAAAAATCGAAATTCATGAATATCTGTGTTATAATACCCGGTACGGTAAAAATGTATAAGACATAAATAATCGTAAATTTAATTCTATGTGACTTTAGTTATATAGTATTTATCGATAGGGCCACTAGTACCAATATAAATATTTAAGAATTTAATTTTAGGCCTTCCCCTAAACTACCATTTCACTGAGCGTGAATAAAATGATTTATAGCCTAGATTGTAGCGGCTTATCCACCGACTTTACATACGGATTTTCAAGAAATTCTCTTCAGACGTTTTCTCGTGATGCGTGTACATACATACATACATACAGACAGACATTACGGAAAAGTAAAAATTGCTTTTCAAATTCTGAGCAATGCACAGACAAAACTCTTATTTTATATATATAGATATAGGCTACTTATTGCGAACACAGGTAATTTTATATTTAAGTATGTGTTATTCTTCTTCGTCATGACCACATAGGATCACTTAAGTCAGTCCGTCGTTCAGGTCTCTTTGAAGGGATTGTTCGGGCTTTGTGGTCCTCCCAGTACTTCGTCAGACGCTCCGATCTTCGTGCCCTTTCCTCAGTTGAAAATGTGCGTGTTGTTGGTTTGTTTTGTGTAAGGGTAAAGCGGAGGTTTGTATTTTTGAGTTTTGTATTCAATTTTATCTTATTTGTGGTGTCTTCTGTTGTAAGGTCTATTTCCTTCAGATCCTCTCTTACTTCTCTGATCCATTTACATCCTGTTGTGATATTTTTTGAGACGAGATTGTGTTGTATTAGTTGTTTCAGAAGTCTCGAATCCTGCATCCTCATGATATGTCCAAAGAATCCCAGTCTCCTCTTACGCATAGTATCTGTAATGGGTTCTAGCTCTTTGTACACGACTTTGTTAGGTATTAACCGCCACTGTCCATCTTTCTGGTATTTTTTGTTGATGCAGGTTCTTCCAATCCTTTCAATTTTCTGAAGTCTGTCAGTCTTTGATTGTTTATTCAGGTGAAAGAGTGTTTCTGCTGCATATGTAGCTTCTGGTTTTATAACTGTGTTGTAGTGTTTTATTTTTGTATTTATTGATAGACATTTCTTGTTGTAGATATCCCATGTTAACTTTTGTGCTTTAGCTAATCTTTTTGTTCTTATTTGGATTGAGTTTTTTTCATTTAGGTTATGTGTTATTACTTCTCCAAGATATTTAAATTGAGTTACTATTTTGATTTTATTACCATTTATGGTGACTTCTTTTAGCTGTGTTGGTTTTTGCGGCATATTTTCTGTTTTTTCAAATGATATTTTGAGGCCAATTTTATTTGCAATGCTTTAAAGTTCTATTATCTGGGTTTTTGCTCCTTTCATGTCCACTGCTAGTAATGCTAAATCGTCAGCAAAACCCAGGCAATTTGTTTTGATTTTTCGGCCAATCTTTATTTTGGGGGGACATTTCCTAAACCTTTCCCTCATTACCATTTCTAGAGCACAGTTAAATAATAGTGGTGAGAGCCCATCTCCCTGCCGTAGCCCAGTTTTAATTTCAAATGTCTCTGATGTTTCACCCCTAAACTTCACTTTTGATTTGGTGTTGGTGACAGTCAATTTTATCATGTTTATTAATTTGGGGTGTAGTCCAAGGTGTCTTAAAATTTTAAACAGAGATTCTCTATGGATGCAATCATAAGCTTTCTTAAATCTACAAATGTCATCACCATATCTCTGTTTCTTCTCCTGTTATAGTCCATTATCAACTTAAGACTCATGATCTGATCAGGACAGCTCCTCCAGGGTCTGAAACCTCCTTGATATTCTCCTAGTTCTTTCTCAAGTTGTAAACTTATCCTATTACGGATGATTATTGAAAATATTTTGTATGTTATGTCTAGGAGCGAGATTCCCCTGTAGTTATTAGGGTCGGTTTTATCTCCTTTTTTGTGCAGTGGATGAATGAGGGCTGTTGTCCAGTGTTCTGGTAGTTCTTTAATCCAGATAGACAAGATGTTGATGGAGGGCAACCTTTGCTGATGTTCCTGCATATTTCCAGATTTCCGCAAAGGTGTGATCTTCTCCTGGCGCTTTGTAGTTTTTTAATTTATTCAGAGCTTGGTAGACTTCCTTTATTGTGGGGGGGATTGATGTTCTCTGGTGATGTTTTTATCGGGGTGTTGGTGTCCAAATGAAGGAGTTCTGTAGGTTCCTCACAATTTAAAAGCTTGTTGAAATGTTTAGCCAGAATTTCTGCATTGTCTTTATTGTTATGGGCCAGCTTACCATCTTCATCCTTCATCAGTAGGGTCGGGGGTTCATATTTTTGGAGCTGCTTTCTGAAGGTTTTGTAGTAGTCCCTTGATTGAGTTTTATTGAAATGTTCTTCAATTAACTGCAGGGTGTCCTTATGATGTCTTTTTATTCTTCTTAAGACTTGGGTAGTTTCTTTTCTCTGTTTTACTAGCTTTTGATAGGATATTTCTGTTTTTGGGACTGATGTAATAGCCATGCCTGATGTCTTTTCTCCACTGTTTCATCACATTCACTGTTCCACCATTGGTGTTTTTTACGTGGTTTAATTGGAGCCAGGTCTTCTGCAATTTGTTTAAGGTTGTGTACTAAGTCTTCAAGTTTGTCGCGAACTTACAAGCTAGGTATTTCACAACAGTAGTTGCACGATCCAGGGAAACAAATTAAATAAATCAGTACTAATTTTCCCAAAGGAAGATCGTAGCAAGCGTGGAAACAGCTAGGCTAAACAGAGGTCAAGTGGATAGAAAGAGAAATAATGCTTACTGACTAAAATCATAATTCATTTTCGGATTACAACAACTTTATTGAGAGAAGGTTAAATAATAGTAATTAAATTTCAATTTCAGTCAGGCAAATAAAAGGGATAAAATTAAAAGATGGTAATTAAAGCTTCACCTCAAATTAAGAGAGGAAAATAAAGGGAAATTAAATTAATAAATCGTAATTAAAGATTAATTTCAAATTCCATGGAGTAAAATTGAAAGGAATTAAATTAATGATACGACCTTCTGGTTCTTTAAAATTAAAAACATGGAAACCAATTAAAATGAAAATAAACTGAGCTCACAAACCAGTACTTTCAAGAAATCTTCAGAGAGGGTAAACTGGGAATAGGAAAAAACCCAAAGAAATGAACCCAAGAAAGGGGTACTTAATTGATCACTTTTTCCAAACCAGGTTTTCACACAACAAAATTTTTCAGAGTGAAAAATGTTCCTTAATAACCACTTCAACTGCAGAACCCGAGCAGTAACATGTGAAATCCACAATAAATAAATTCCACCAAAAACGTTAGGAAGGAGTAAACAGATAAAATAATTAAGTGATCCACAGTTAAAACAAGTCGTCAAGGACCAAAATTATCCGCATTAAAATTTTAGTAAATCACGACAGCCAAGCATACGGAGAAATAATAGACGCATTACAGAATCACGTCTCATCCCAAGAGCCGAATTCAACAATCTCTCCGTAAAAACGCCCGTCAGCTGTCTGCACGTAACAAAGAGAGAGACGGCAAATGTCAAATAACAGGGGCAACGCCCACACTCATGTAAACACTGCTGTCATGGCAACGGGGTCACGTGACGAAGGACCACAAAATGGCTACCCACCCAGAAAGGAAAACAAACACACAGTCGAATGGTGAAAGAAACAATTTCCAACTCATAATGACTTCCCTGATGGGGATTTTCAGATTATAAGTATTTAACACGTTGAACAACATTACAACCAGTTACACAAAGCCCCAAATGATTGATAATTAATTTACAATTAAAAGGATCTAGATCACAGTCTTTCATTGGTAACGGCCGAATACTTGCTAGTGCACGAATATGTCTTAGACAGTAGAATATTATCCTTTTAAGTACTTCATTAAGCCAAACGAAATTTAACTTGGGTTTATCTGGTTCCCTTCTCACATCGTTAGATTTCCTGGTAACAAAAGTGGATGCTTACTTACAGATTGTACTAAGGTCGTAGAGAAAAAAAAATTAATTAAAGGAAATAGAACGGCGACAAGGACATCGCCCCTTGGCAATGTGATCACCCAGGGTCAATTACAACCCACATCCTTTCTTCTTTCTTCACTTAAAACCGGTCAAAAACCAACAGTAAACACAGAAGCAGCTCCGTCGTGTCTTCACTTTTCAAAACAAAACCAGTCGCCTATTATCGTGCGTGCAAGGAGTAAAAGTGAGTCTAGTTCCGTGGTTGCTCCTAGGTGGCAGCACAGACTCCACAGCATGCCTACCGAAAGCCGGCGCTACAGTGGCGGACAGCGTAACTATTATCTCAAGACATAAGACACTCCAAGATCAATTTCCATGAGTCGAAATAATTATCAAATTTAGCCTTGATGAAAAGGCAACTTGGCAAGTCTCCAGGCACACTACAATACACGTCCGAATTCCGTGACAGTTCCTCCTCCCCCGAAAGACTAACATGGGGTAGGACGAAACGAAGATAATCGGAGATAAAGGAGCACTTCAAATATACATGCAATAAAATTTCTTACTTGACGTTTCTAGGAGAAGCGAGGTTACCGGTTAGAACCAGATCGTTGAGCTTACATGATAAGGTGATAACTCAATAGGCAGTTGAAGCAGATCAACGTGCGTCGAAGTCCATAATTAGATTTGTAGAACAACTTCACATCACTCCATACGATAATGATCTGTTAACACAGAAACAGTCTATTTTGAAGAAGTAATACACCAACCGTTATAGTCACTTCTGATATTTGCACGAGTTTTCATACTAAATTCCCGACGGCGAGAACCAGGTCTCAAAAATCTTTGAACAATACTAAGAAATTAACTTTTCTAAATGAAAATTTGGGGCTTTTACTATAGAGAAAGGCACGATTCACATTTAAAAAAACATTTACATACACCCAGGAAGAAATAGTAAACAAGTAACCCAAGAAATTAGTGCATAAAAATCATTTAACCAAAGGGAAACAAGAAGCATCATGGCCATCCCTACATCATGAGGCATCCAACCACTCCACGCAAGTTACCAACAGAAGAAACAAAGAGATTCAAAATAAACCCCAAAGAAAGGAGTTACATAGGAAACCAAGAAAAAATTACCCCAGAAAATAATACATAGACCGAGGACAGGTCTCAAACAAATTCAATTAAATAGAAAACAAAGAAAATTAAAATATACTTTGAGCATAATAGCACAAGCACTACCAATCAGTGAGTTAAATGGTCAATATTTCAAAATCTTCGTTGTACAATCAACACTACAGAATCATTTCAAAACTTGGATCAACATCTCACGGATTCAAGGCATCACAAACAGGAAGGGAAAGGAGAAAAGGATACAACTCAACCAATAAAAGAAAAACACAGAAAGCACAGAATTCAGATCAAAGCCCATTTCCATGACTATCAGATAAACCATTTTCAAGCAAGAGTAGCTCTGAGCCGATCGGTTGGAGATCTTTTTCAAATCAAGATGGTAGGGCTGCGCATAGTCGGTCCTCGACAACAGATCACCCAAGAAATACCAAGCAAGAATAGTTTACAGATCAACAGCAAACACTCCTCTGAGCATAATAAAAAACATGGAATTAACAGGACAGAAACGGAGCAAAAAAAACTCAGGAGGGAATACAATCCGGAATCTAATAACCAACCTTTTATATGGCATCACTAAATAATTCATCCCACAATGGCACATCCAATCAAATCAAAAGGCAAAGGTGAGACCTCAGATTAGATAACCAAGAAGGAAGATAAGGAGCGATACCTTACACAACGCACACTACCGGATGTCCCTTACAGAACCACTGGGGAAAAGAAAACGCCATAGAGTGGCACATAACATAAATACAACCAAGTAGTAAAAAAAACCTCAAAATTACGTCGGATTAGCAGGTAACGCAGAGAAACGTGAGATGAAGCAACCAAGTACACGATACCAAGAAGAAATAAATAGCAAGACAAGTTAATTCACTATGAGTTGCAGATACACCTCTTAATTCCTCCCAAAATCTACTGAGACACAGAGGTACAATTGAAAGAAACACACTCCCATACCAAAGTGCCATGGCTACTAAATACTTGACACGATACCCATAGGAACGACCACAGATAAGACACATGGGTTAACTCATTAGAGTTTAAAAGATAAACATCTTCCACACCATGATCTTCAGCCATAGTTCCATCTCAATAAACATTAAATTAGAATTACTCCACCAAAACATCATAAATCAATGCCCTTAGGCATACCGATTAGGTCCAAGAAGATACATGCTTCGGAAAAGATCCCATTACCAAAACCAAAATAATACTAACAACCAGTAGATAGGTAAATTACATAACACCAGCAGTGATCTGCAACTCAAGAATGAAAACAAACCCCAGATACCACCAAGGTTGAAAGTTAAAGAAATTCAACAACAATGCTCAGGCAGTGCACAACTCAATTCCATTGCACTAAGAAAAGATAATAGAATTCCAATATAGTTTCCACCTAAGTAAGTAATACCAGATAAATGAGATTAGGGATAGTTTCACGCGTAGAACAAACCCAGAAGCAGTTGACAAGGCTAACCAAGGAGACAACATAAGGTCGTTGAGCAATAGATAAGTACAAGGTATCAGTATGTAGGAAATGAAGCTCGATTAAGACACAGAGTCCATGCACTAGGCAAACGAACCATTATCTCCACCACTAACCAACCATACAACATCAAAGCTAATAACCACTCCAAAATAAACAACATACCACGTCACTCGAATCACTACCAATCCCACACACACACCCACACAATGAAAAGATGACAGATGGAAATCATTCACGCAGTAAACACACACGATTCATATCACCACAACTACTCTTCAGGATAGCAATGATCAAGTCACATCGCGATAAATTAATCTGGTGTTCAACATTCAATGCGGAAACAACCAGGACACGATTCCTTAGGTTAAATTACCCACTTAGTAGATATAAATTATCTGAGAAGTACAATTAGCAAGGTAAACACCATAAATTACTAAAATGGTAATTCAGAAGTACACCACACAAGCATCAGTTTTCAAATAAATAATGATGATAATTTGGGAAATAACACAAGAACACCAAAATAGAGAAGATTACCAAAAATTCACAAGTCACAAGTTCCCAATCAGAAAATCATCAATAAGTTACCAAATGAACCATCCGAAAATACTTAACACAAGGCAAATAATAAATTCACTCACCAATCAGTAGTATGCACAACAACTTCAACAGAGGGTGTTAATTCTCCACCCACATTACACTTAACAAAAGGTTTCAACAAGAAAAATTACCAGTTAACCAGGTTTAATTTGAGAAAGGTGAACACGCCTAATACGTTTAGCAATTGGATCACTAAGACGGATACTGGAGTTAGAAACTGCAACAAGGTACAGGGCCCTTGATACCTGGGGGCAAGTTTAGCAGAAAACTTATGGACAGCCTTGCTGATGGGGTAACACTTTACATAGACCTGATCACCAACTTTCAATTCTGATGACTTTCTGTCTTTATCATACCTATTTTTAACCTTTTCGTAGGACACAGCCAAATTTTTCTTCGCCTCATCCCAAATTTTTTGGACATCTTTAGGTTTAGAGAATTCAGGCAACAGATCTTCAATAGACAACAGATTAGACATAGGAGAATATGGAGTATAACAGAACATAAGATCCATAGGTGTCTTCCGGTGAGATTCATGAGTAGCACAGTTGAAGGCGTGGGCCAGCCAATGCAAACAAGAATCCCATTTGCATTGGTTGTCGTGATGATATGCGATCAGAGCAGATCTTAAATTTCTATTTAACCTTTCAGCATATGAAGGGTTCGGATAATAGGGGGTGGTAGTAACGTGGGAGATGGACAATTCAAATAGATATTTCCTGAAAGAATTACTCGTGAAGGAACTAGCATTGTCCGAAACCAGAAACTTGGGAGGACCGAAGGGTGAGAAGATGGAATTTAGACAGTTAATAGAAGAACGGGAGTTGGTGGACCGGGTAGGGAATATCCAGCAAAATCTAGAGAAAGCATCAATACATACAAAGATATGTGTGTTTCCTAGGGAAGAGCGGGGGAAAGGTCCTACGTAGTCTATAAACAACCGTTCCATGGGGCGAGAGGCTTGGGAAGATGACAGCAATCCAATTCTGTTGTTCAAGTTAGGCTTACTAATGCCACAAGATTGGCAAGATTTGATCATCGTTCTAATGTCATGATCCATTTTCTTCCAAATGAAAAACTGCCGGATCTTTTGCCTGGTTTTGTAAGTACCTAGATGACCACCAATGGGTGAAGAGTGATAGTACTTAAAAATGATGGGTACAAGAACCTTTGGAACAACGATTTTTAGGTTACGGTCCTTTCGACCCTTACAACAAAGGACACCTTTAGACAAAGAATAGGGTTTTACTTCCGTACCATAATTAATTGCGTCTATGATCTTCTTCAATTCAGGATCCGACTTCTGATGATCTTCGAACTTATGATACAATAGAGGAAAGTCTGAAAGGATTGCGCCGACACCAACAGCATTGACTTCAAGTTCTCCCACATTAGGATTCAGTTCAGACTCGTCACTCCCTTCGAACATTCTACTTAAGCAATCTGCAATGACATTCTCAGAACCCCTAATATGACGAACGTTGAACTTGAAAGAAGAAATACGAAGCGCCCACCTGGTTATCCTTCCGGTTCTTTTGGGCCTATTTAGCACCCAAGAGAGAGCCTGATTGTCTGTTTCCAACTCGAAGTACACATGCTCAGTGAATGGTCTAAACTTTTCAAGAGCGAACAAGACTGCAAGACATTCTAGTTCATAGACAGAGTACTTACTTTCCAAACTATTAAGAGTTCTAGATACATAGGCAATAGGTCTACGCTCACCATCATACTCCTGCAAGAGTACCCCGGCAATAGCCTTATTGGAAGCATCGGTTTGCACCACAAATCGCTTGTTAAAGTTAGGAATTGCCAACACCGGAGCATTGGTCAAGGCAGCTTTCAGAGAATCGAAGGCTACTTGTTGGGCGGTACCCCAGGTGAACTTCACACCTTTGCGTCTAAGACAATTCAAGGGAGCAGCAATTTCTGCAAAATTTGGAATGAATTTCCGAAAAAAATTGACCATACCAATGAAGCGGGCAACACCTTTAACGTCCCTAGGAGGTTTGAAATCCCTGATACCTTGAGTTCTAGACTGATCTATGGAGACACCATCTGAGGAAACTACATGCCCCAGGAAGGACATGCTAGGCTTTGCGAAGGCAACCTTAGATAGCTTGACAGTAAGTCCAGCCTTCTTCAGGCGTACCAAAACTTCCCTAATATGTTCTAGATGTTTGAAAAAATTACGACATCGTCCAAATAATTATACACAAACTTGAACTTTATGTCCGACAGAATGGAATTTAACAGCCTCGACAACACAGCTGCTCCACAGCTCAGACCGAACGGCAGTCTCAGGAACTCATACAGGTTCCAGTCGGTAATAAAGGCCGTTAGGGGAATGGATCGCTTAGAAAGGGGGACCTGGTAGTACGCTTGGTTCAAGTCCAGAACGGTGAAAAACTTCGCCCCAGAAAACCATCCGAAACAAGTGTGGAGATCAGGCAAAGGAATCGACTGGAGTACTATCTTACTATTTAGAACTCGATAGTCTATTACAGCACGGAAACCGCCAGAAGACTTGGGCACTAAGAACACCGGAGAGGCATATGGAGAGGTAGAAGGTCTGATGACACCATCCTTTTCCATCTGTTCCACAATCTTCTTCAATTCTAGCATACGTGGTGGAGACAGACGATACGGAGGAGATCTGACCGGTTGATGATCTAACAACTCAATGTCATATTCTAGGACATCAGTCAACCCTAATTTACTTGTTAAGACTTCCGGAAATTCTTTACAGAGGTTTCGCACTTGTTCAGCTTCAATTTCCCCTAGATGTCCCAGATCAAGGCAATTCAGATCACTATCCTCGACAGGAGATGGGTAACCTACACACGAAGAAATGGGTATCTTCAGCGGAGCATCAACCAAAGCAAACTTAACGTCTGGAGAAAATTTAAAAAAGAAATTCCTACTCTGTAAGTCTAACACTAGACCTACGCTAGACAGAAAATTCGAACCAAGAATTACGTTACAAGACAAATTAGGCGTTACTAAACATCTGACCTTCCAGGTAAATCTGCCAATCCTCAACTTAACCTTGACTGAACCTAAAATTTTCAAAAACTGAGAGTTAGCAGCGACGCATTTGACTTTCGTAGATTCCAATTCCGGCAATTTACATGGAGATTTCATTTTATAATACCATGTCGAATTAATTAGGCACACCACACTTCCGGTATCAAGTAAAGCGTTTACCGGTTCATTATTGATTTCTACGGGAGTACAAGTACCTTGGGAGGGAACATGAACAGAAATCTTGTTACACTGATGCGGGCAAATAAATTTTTCAGACGTCCAAGGATTTTCAACGCTAGGCCTGTTACATTCGTTGTCTTCTAGTCATTGATTATTACTCTGAACTGACAAAGGGCAGTTTTTCTTCACATGTTGTTTGGATCCACAGGAATAGCAACCACCAGAATGACGTTTAACAACTGGACAAGTGTTCCTCAAATGACCTCTGGATCCACAGTTAAAACATTTCCGAACATTTCCATCCTTAGCAACTGAAGAGACAGTAGGTTTCTCAGGTCTAACAGGAGGAGGGAGGTTGACAGGTCTGGTAGAGTCACCATGTTTGACGTCCTCAGCGAATGAGCATGCCTCTTCCAGTTCTCGGAAATTGGTGGGACATCGGGTTAAAGAGAGGTAGGACCGATACGAGGGTGATATGCCTTTTAAAATCCTAGCCACCATCTCACTTTCCTGAACAGAGATCATAAATACCTTGCAGTAAAATCTCAAGTCCAACACATAATACAACAAGTTTTCATGTAAAAACTGAGTTCTGAAACAGTGTTTGGGAATTAAGCTTTGGAGAGCAAGAGATGGAATGAACTTCCCTAGTACTAGCTCATGGAAAGCATTGATGGATAGGTTCCGTGATATAGCCTCGGAAATCTCTCTTTTCAAAATCCCTTCACAGTGAGGGAATAGAGCACGAAAAATGCCCAAATCGTCCACAGAATAAACATTAGCTGACTCCGTCAGCTCCACAAGAAATCTTAAAAACCTGATGCTTTCCTCAATAGAGTTAACAGAAAAATTATTTACTCCTTTAAAAATCTCCCTCAAACAATTAGGAGATGACGCAGAATTAACTCGAGTTAGCAAGTTTTCCAGAACAGAAGTTGTGATACCACAGTTACATGGGTTATAAGGAGAGGATACAATAGTATTTGGAGAAGGTTCAGACGAAGGCGTGATGGAGTTAACTTTCTCAGAAATTCCCATATTACTAAATTCTTTGTTGATCAACAAAAGGTCAAGTTCGGCTGAAATACCCGAAACAATAGTTATTAACTTGATACATTCTGTCATTATTTCGTCCTCAGGCTTAACAGCAAGAATGTCCTGAATGCGCCCAAGATAGTGATGAGCTCTGGCCTTTAACCTGTTCACTTGAGCTCTTGAGGGAGGTAATTCAGAAAATTCTTCCCTAATGACGTTAATTTCTTGCAACGAGTCACATATCACACTTAAAAATTCCCCACACTTAGTTCGTTCAATAATAGACAGGTCAATGGGAACATGAACATTTGCTGTCAGTAAGGCAGCACACTCTCCTAGGGTACCAGGTACCTCTAAATTCCGGATCGATAGTTCATATATCAACTCAGCCTTTCGAAGCTGATAGGGAAAAATCACGGTACGAGACATAGTTTTTTGGGTAATGAACACGGAAACAAAGATTACGCCCAATACACACTTCCTTCGCTAAGCTTATTTCCACTAAAGAACAGGCCGATCAACACCCCCAAAGAAAGGTTGTGAGTGACGCATAAGAGCCTTCAGGCACCGAGAAAACAATAAGAGATCCAGTAACCTTTACTTCCCGGTTAATTTAGGGTATGCCAAACCCATAGAATCATCAAACACAAGACAGGAAGACACAGATGCACGCCAAGACAAATAACAGTGTGAGATGTTTTCACCTTTCTTCATACAAATAAAATTCTCAGTTACAAGACTGAGAAATTACTAAGAGAAAATCAAATAAAATAACTCACCGGTTGTCAGCCTTATGATTAGATCAAAGCAAATTTCCAGCAGCAAGCTAGCATACCAAGCTCCCAAGCCAAAGAATCAGGAATACATAACCCTCAGATACCTCACACAGCAGTGATGGGCTCCCCCAAGATGACAAAATGCACATGGAACAGAAATATATTTGCATTAACACAAGTCGAATCTTGCCTTCCTCTTTACAATTAAGCACTTTCAAAATGTACCTTGTTATTATTTTAGTCAGTATTCAATAATTCTCAAGATAGGTAAAAAAATCACTAACAGTTTACTAAAAGGGAAATAGAATCACAGAGAAAATTAAAATTCAAACAAAACAAAAGAACCACGCGAACTGATACCAAAATACTGTCGCGAACTTACAAGCTAGGTATTTCACAACAGTAGTTGCACGATCCAGGGAAACAAATTAAATAAATCAGTACTAATTTTCCCAAAGGAAGATCGTAGCAAGCGTGGAAACAGCTAGGCTAAACAGAGGTCAAGTGGATAGAAAGAGAAATAATGCTTACTGACTAAAATCATAATTCATTTTCGGATTACAACAACTTTATTGAGAGAAGGTTAAATAATAGTAATTAAATTTCAATTTCAGTCAGGCAAATAAAAGGGATAAAATTAAAAGATGGTAATTAAAGCTTCACCTCAAATTAAGAGAGGAAAATAAAGGGAAATTAAATTAATAAATCGTAATTAAAGATTAATTTCAAATTCCATGGAGTAAAATTGAAAGGAATTAAATTAATGATACGACCTTCTGGTTCTTTAAAATTAAAAACATGGAAACCAATTAAAATGAAAATAAACTGAGCTCACAAACCAGTACTTTCAAGAAATCTTCAGAGAGGGTAAACTGGGAATAGGAAAAAACCCAAAGAAATGAACCCAAGAAAGGGGTACTTAATTGATCACTTTTTCCAAACCAGGTTTTCACACAACAAAATTTTTCAGAGTGAAAAATGTTCCTTAATAACCACTTCAACTGCAGAACCCGAGCAGTAACATGTGAAATCCACAATAAATAAATTCCACCAAAAACGTTAGGAAGGAGTAAACAGATAAAATAATTAAGTGATCCACAGTTAAAACAAGTCGTCAAGGACCAAAATTATCCGCATTAAAATTTTAGTAAATCACGACAGCCAAGCATACGGAGAAATAATAGACGCATTACAGAATCACGTCTCATCCCAAGAGCCGAATTCAACAATCTCTCCGTAAAAACGCCCGTCAGCTGTCTGCACGTAACAAAGAGAGAGACGGCAAATGTCAAATAACAGGGGCAACGCCCACACTCATGTAAACACTGCTGTCATGGCAACGGGGTCACGTGACGAAGGACCACAAAATGGCTACCCACCCAGAAAGGAAAACAAACACACAGTCGAATGGTGAAAGAAACAATTTCCAACTCATAATGACTTCCCTGATGGGGATTTTCAGATTATAAGTATTTAACACGTTGAACAACATTACAACCAGTTACACAAAGCCCCAAATGATTGATAATTAATTTACAATTAAAAGGATCTAGATCACAGTCTTTCATTGGTAACGGCCGAATACTTGCTAGTGCACGAATATGTCTTAGACAGTAGAATATTATCCTTTTAAGTACTTCATTAAGCCAAACGAAATTTAACTTGGGTTTATCTGGTTCCCTTCTCACATCGTTAGATTTCCTGGTAACAAAAGTGGATGCTTACTTACAGATTGTACTAAGGTCGTAGAGAAAAAAAAATTAATTAAAGGAAATAGAACGGCGACAAGGACATCGCCCCTTGGCAATGTGATCACCCAGGGTCAATTACAACCCACATCCTTTCTTCTTTCTTCACTTAAAACCGGTCAAAAACCAACAGTAAACACAGAAGCAGCTCCGTCGTGTCTTCACTTTTCAAAACAAAACCAGTCGCCTATTATCGTGCGTGCAAGGAGTAAAAGTGAGTCTAGTTCCATGGTTGCTCCTAGGTGGCAGCACAGACTCCACAGCATGCCTACCGAAAGCCGGCGCTACAGTGGCGGACAGCGTAACTATTATCTCAAGACATAAGACACTCCAAGATCAATTTCCATGAGTCGAAATAATTATCAAATTTAGCCTTGATGAAAAGGCAACTTGGCAAGTCTCCAGGCACACTACAATACACGTCCGAATTCCGTGACAAGTTTATCTATGATTTTTATTTTTTCAGTTGCATTCTGGTAATTTTTGTTGTTGATTAGCTGGGTAGGATCTATTTTTCTTTTAGTTTTAAGGGCTTGCTTTTGTTGCCTCCTCTGGGGAGTGAGTTTAATTTTAACTACGTAGTGATCTGAACCTGTGTCTATTCCTCGGAGGACTTTGACGTTATCGATCTCTTTGTGGTGGTATTTGTCCATGCAGACGTGATCCAGTTGCCATTCGCCTTTAGTGTAGTCAGGGTGTTTCCATGTTTTAAGTTTTTGAGGTTTCCTCTTAAAACATGTAGATTTTGACATTAAATTATGGTTTCTACACAGGTCAACAAGTCTCTCTCCATTTTTATTTATTTTCTTGTGTGCTGGCCATTTTCCGATGATGTCACGGTATTTTCTTTCTCTGCCTAGTTGAGCGTTGAAGTCGCCTATTAATAATTTTATATGGTGTTTGGGGATGTTATCTATGGTCTGGTCCAATAGGTCCCAAAATTCTCCTGTTTCTTCCTGGTCTTTTGAGGAGTTGTTGGGCATTTATTATAGTATAATAGTATAGTATAATTATGTATATATAATAGAATTGTGACTTTCAGAGAACTGAGGGAAAACAGTAAATTAGTGCATAAAATTTGAGTTATGTCAGTTCTTCTTCTTACTATTATTATTAACCACGTAAGTTTTGTACTGTAATATAACAAGCATGTATAGTACCGCGCAGTGCCTATTTTTTCCTGCATTTCATTTTCAACTTCTGTGTTTTGTATTGTGTACTTACCGTGAATACAATGAAATTTCCGCGTTCTTTGAAATCATTTAAGATAGGCAAACAATTGATTGGGAATCTCCTACCTGGGCGACAGCTCTAAATGCAGATCACTGATTGTGCGCCGCTGTGGACAAAGGCTTTGTAACATCAAAATCTGAGGTGAAATAGTGGATGCCAGCAGAAACCTGAATGTGAAAGCTAGAAGACGTGTAGGAAAGCAGTTCATAGAATGAAGACCAAATGGCAGCAGAAAGCTTTGAATGTTGTTACTGCTGTCTTATCGGTAGACACTACACAAATGTAATAGGAACGGTGGCTCTAATGTGCCGTGAATCGGATCACTGTATCGGTTCAGTAACGTGAACCAAGACCGACTACAATATGCACTAGTGTCCAAAAGTTAAACATACGTTACCAGTAAGCATGGCACCAGGAAATAGACCGCAAATCGCACAACATATGCATCTGCCTACCTTACGTATTCGCTCTGTATAGGGAAGGAGTGTTCCCTGCTTTGACTAGCGACGTAACCGCAAGGTAAACACAGCCAGTGTCTGCGTTCCACATTCCCTCAGTCGCGTTTCCCCTGTTATAGTGTGCGGAGTGTAGCCTCGTGGTGAACGTGACAACGTAATGGCACAACGACGCCTTTTGGACCCGTTTTGCAGGGTAGAATATTCTGCCGCCTGGAAGCAGGCCAGACACAGACCGAAGTCGCCGTATCCTTCAATGTACCACAAAGTGCCATTTCCCGGCTTTGGAGACGATTTCGAGACACGAGAGATGTTAGTCGTAGGCCAGTACCAGGTCGAGCAAGAGTAACCATCCCACAGCAGGACCGATATCTAGCCTTAACCGCCCGACTAAATCGTAATGCACCTTCAAGACAATTATCGGCGGAGCTTTCAGCCTTCTCAGGGGTTGCCGTTTTCCGGCAAGCTGTGTACCGGAGGCTCAGACCAGCAGAGCTGTTTGCCCGACGTCCAGCGTGTGCGTCCCGCTCACTCCAGCACACAGACGGGGTCGTTTACTGTGGAGCCGTCAACATCGAAACGGACAGTGAATGAATGGACGCATGCGTTCTTCACTGATGAATCCCGCTTCAGTTTGCAGAACGATTCCTGTCGCACATTATCTGGAGAGAACCGGGTCGCCGATACAACCACAGGAACATCGTGGAATGGGACCAATATGGTGTTGGTGGCGTCATGGTGTGGGGCGGCATCATGTTGAATGGCCGTACGGACCTGCAAATCTTCATGGGTGGTCCTAGGAACACTGTTAACGTTTGGAGATACAGGGATGAGGTACTGAGACCACATGTTCGACTCTTCAGAGTTGCGGTTGGTCCAGACTTCCTTTTAATGGACGATTATGTCCGACCGCACCGCACTGCTCTGGTGGATGAATTTCTGGCTGGGGAAGACATTCATCGCATGGACTGCTCAGCGAAATCCTCGGATCTGGATCCTATAGAACATGCCTGGGATGCACTGGGGAGGTGAATTGCATCCCGTCAGCCTCCACCAAGGACCCTCCAAGAACTTAGCATTGCCCTTTCGGAGGAATGGGATCGACTGCCACAAGAGCTCTTCGACCATCTGATAAAGAGCATGCCACGACGCTGCGAAGCATGTGTGGCCGTTAGGGTTAACCATTCACCCTATTAACAGCATATGTTGTTGTGTAAGGCATTGCCAAATTTTGTTAGTTGTTGTCAAAGGTGCTTTTTTTGCTATTTGCTTTGCGTCGCACCGACACAGATGGGTCTTATGGCGACGATGGGATAGGAAGTGCAAGGAAGCGGTCATGACCTTAATTAAGGTACAGCCCCGTCATTTACCTGGTGTGAAAATGGGAAACCACGGAAAACCACCTGCAGGGCTGCCGACAGTGGGCTCGAACGCACTATCTCCCGATTACTGGATACTGGCCGCAGTTAAGCGACTGCAGCTATTGTAAAAGGTGTGGCTTAGCTATCAGAACCTTTCTGACACTGTTTTCTTGGACAAGTTGTGTGACAAATTGTGTGTGAGTAAGCTTCCGTTTGTTCAACAATCCGTCTGACATTCCTATCAGGCGGTATGGCCTCGTTTAATGATTATGCTTAACTTTTGGACATTAGTGTATCAGTCCGTAATATCAAAACCAAAATGGTGGGCGTCGAAGGGGGATCAACTGCTAACTGTCCAAGGTTCGGGAGTCATCTAAATAACTTCATTTCGGTGCGATAGCTTCACATATTAGACGTCTTTCCTCCAGGAACTCCAAGATTAATGTCGAAACCATGTACTTTGTAAATAATAATTTGAATGATGCACAATAAACAAGAAGAGGGTTACGAACGAATGTATTAGCTAGGTTAATGCACTAGCTTAGCATCGTGTACAATATGAATAACACAACACTCACGTAACTAAACATGTAAATAAATATGGCATGCAATAGATACATGATATCTAACAAACAGCTTGATCCACTTAACATAGTAATAAAGGATATATCGTTCCTTTTATTAATGTACACTATGGCGGTAGATTTGACGGTATCCATCAATGCAATCCTAACTGAGCAGTTACAGAATTATTAGGACAGAATTGCTACGGTAGGAAATTCAAAGTAAGTTAATGTGAGCATATAGGCTGTGCACACCTATGTTAATCCACTATTTAGGTATTACATTCAGAAATTGGATAGTGCCCGCAGAAATAACAGTACAATCATTATGTAAAATCTTGTGATATGTTGTTGTGTTATAAAAAATGCTAATAGCTAGACCACATTTCTCTCGGTAACTGTGGGATACAAGGAGTTTCTGGTCAAATGTAGAGCAAGCTTGAATAGAATTCGTACGAAACAATTCTGTCATAGATATACATGATGGGATAGATCTATTATATTAGTTATTTTTATCAAATGATACACTCCTGAATATGTGTGAAAAATTGTAGGAGTCCATGCCAGAAGCTCTGGTAGATACTGCTCCCTAAGCTGAAACTATTAACTGCAATATCATTCCAAAGCAAATATTATTTTCCTACAACTCAGTATGTCCATATCACTATTAGGAATGAAGGCATCCTCAAAAATATTCACTAGGATATAAATCCCATTGGAGGTAGAAAGTTGTTCGTAAATTGTAAACTGACTCACCAAATTGTACAGCTTATCCCAGTTGTTATACAGAAGGCTTCCGTTGGCACACACCTATTTTCTTATAAAACACCTTCACATTCAAGTTACTCTACACTTCGAAACTGGCATTCCTTGACACGATATCGTCAAATCTACCATCATCGTGTACCTTAATAAAAAAGATAACAATCATCCACGTTAATTGGAACCAGGAATTTGTTCTGAGGTCATCAAAAGTATATCAAATCTTATCATAATTCAACTCGTCTCCCTAAGATGCTATCACTTGCTGTTGAACGGTTTGGCCTTTGACTTAATTTTCCCGGTGTATATTCCTTATATATTTTTCCCTTAGATCTGTATATTCAGAGAGTTTAAAACTGAAGTATCTGCAATAGTATAATTTAATCTACAACCTAGTACGCAGCACGAACCATCCATTTTGGCAAATGCTACGGTACTTTATACTTAATAACGCGGATGAAACAGTACTTCCTATCTAAATACGATGTATACAAACATAACCATATGCGAGCCACACATTCCTACGACCGGCAAGAATTCCACCATTTTCCCGCCAATCGATAGTAGCATTAAGGTCTGAGATATTGTTGTCGGTCTTGCGTGAACGGAATCAAATGAATCGATTCAGTAATACGAATGGAATATCCCATTACTAATACTGGACCCGTGTCAATTGCTGAAATTAGCAAGAAATACTCTAGCAGATAAGAAAATAATAAGAACACTGGATGGAGGTGTGAAATGGGACTATATTGTCAAACTTCATTCATTACAGGAGAGTGAGGGCTTAAAGTTTGCCAATTCAATATCAGTACAGCATGTTCATTTTTATAACAAAAATGAATGTTTCCCTTGCTGCTCAGACCTTGGGTTCAGGTGTTGCAGATGCATTTGGATTCCCTGAGGGGCATAATCACCCTGATTTTCAAGGTTCAGTTGCAAACTTTCTTTCACAAGGAAAATAGATTGATTATTTGACATCCTTAATTTTCGAAATGTCTTCGGCCAGGGATTCAATCTTTGAGGTTAGAAAATGTGAACTTATATCAAAATTATTTCGATGAAATGGAAAGTTTCTTAAAGTCAATGACTGTTGATGATGTTCCTATTTCGTTACCGTACATCCCCGAAAAACATTTGCATTGGGTTTCCTGGGTTGTATGAAAAGTATAGGCATTTTGGTACCAGAACTTCTTTTCAGAGAGAGTGACCCATTCAAATATTTCTTGACATACAAGGTATCACAAGATCATATTGAATGTTTTTCTGTATTCCAGCTAAATGTGGTTGGAATAATAATCCAAATGCACTACAGTTTCAGTCAGCTCTCAAATCACTGTTGCTAAAGAAACAGTATAATAGCTGGTTCAAATACCAATGTTACTAATTTAGAATAGACTGTGAATTCTCTGTTACGCAGTTCAGGTCCTGTAAGGTGCAGTCAAGATCAAATAATGATAACTATTTGTATTCAGAATGTTTAGTTTATTGTAATGCACTGGATGCAGCAGAACTGAGTGATTATGCAAACAACATTGTTTATTATGTAGCTAACATTGATGTTAAAAAATTTTTGAAGACCCTACAGTGTTGCGAATGTGCTGTGATGATGACAGTGTCTATTAACCAGACCACAGATCATACTTATTGCAAAACTCCTACATCAGATCCAACTGCTTTCACACAGCAAGTTTCCAGAGGTGGTCTTAAATATGCTTCAGAAGCAGTATTTAAAATAGCGCAGAATTCAGAGAAGTGCTTCCGGCCTCTTACGGGGTTTTCGGATTGGAGCAAGCCACATATGCATGCTCAATTTGTTTATTCTGTGTGTCGCTATCTTACTCTTCATGATCGTAATACTTTTTCAGATTAACCACACAATTAATTCTGCTGTTGATGTTGAAGATATACATGAGACCAAGACGTATATTTCAGTTAGATTAAGAGCACAATGAAGAGCAGTAACAAACAGTGGTACAAATGCTACTGTACGTCAAAAGCTGACAAAGCTCATCTTATTTTCCAATGTGTAGTTTACATGAGAATAAAATGTGCAGCTCCTGTAATATGTAATTTTTCTTCCTCGAATACTAAATATTTGTCAAATGTTACCAGTTTTTCTATTGTATTATACAGTAGGTACGGTATGAAATGTGAGCTTGGATTCGTCTTCATTTTCACTTTCCCTTGTCCAGCTCCTGCCAGATCGAGATGTTGATGCTACTTCTCCGCCGTTCCTTCTCCTTCCACCACTTCTCTTCAGTAATTGTATTCCATTCCAGTCTACATTTTGATATATTGTTCTTGACAGAGTATATCATCTTTCTTTGGACATCCCTCTTGCCCTTTTCCCCTCTATCTTAGCCTCCAGCACTTGTTTTCGTATCCTTCTCTCCTCCTCCAGACGGACTGAGTGTTTCAGACGATTGAGGCGCTAGCCTTGTGACCCCGACTTGGCACGTTCGATCTTGCCTCAGACCGGTGGTATTTGGAAGGTGCTCAAATAAGTCAGCCTTGTGTCGGTAGATTTACTGGCACGTAAAATAACTCTTGTGGGACGAAATTCCAGCATCTTGGCGTCTCCGAAAGCCATAAAAGTAGTTAGTGAGATATTAAGCCAATAACATTATTAGTATTTCTTCCCTCCTCTATCCTCATATGTCTCAATTCTTCTCCATCCTCTGTTTTTATCCCTATTTATTTTCTGACCTCAACATTTCTTACTCTCAACTCTTGCTGTCAGTATCCAAGTCTTTTTTTTTGCTAGGGGCTTTACGTCGCACCGACACAGATAGGTCTTATGGCGACGATGGGATAGGAAAGGCCTAGGAGTTGGAAGGAAGCGCCCCAGCATTTGCCTGGTGTGAAAATGTGAAACCACGTAAAACCATTTTCAGGGCTGCCGATAGTGGGATTCGAACCTACTATCTCCCGGATGCAAGCTCACAGCCGCGCGCCTCTACAGGCACGGCCAACTCGCCCGGTGTATCCAAGTCTCTGATGCATATATTAATATCGGGGTTTAGTACATCTTATACAGTATCTCTTTACATTTTATAGGAATGTTCCACACCCAGTTCCTTACATTCCGGCAGAACATATTTTCCACTTGTACCCTTCTGCTGATCTTATCCAACCTCGCATCTTGCATTCTTTCACTTCTCAAATATTTGAAGCATTCAACAACCTCACGGTTTTGTCCTCTGATACTAACAATTCCTTTTCCTTCTCTTTCTCCTCTTGTCATCACCACTGTTTTGCTCTTGTATTATGCAGTTCTCATTTTTTATTAATTTTCCAGCTAACTCATTCTTGATTGCCAACTTTTGTGCCCTGTGTGCCAATTTTGGCTCATTAGTTGGTAACTAGCATACCTACCAAGATGCATGGTTAGTGCATGTAGGAGAGGCCATGGCGTAGGCCACTTTGAGCCACTGGCAGTGCCAATGGATTATGAGATAATTTGTCTCTTACAAAAATTGATGCCTGATAAGCCATCAGAAGATCTCAACCAAGAATGAATTACCTGGAAAATTTATAATTTCCTATAATGGACAATTTATATTGGAATTATGAATTATTAACTCATTCAGGACAATTCTTTCAGGTTCCCTATGGGAATCAGTATTCTTGCTGATGAGACCTAGTGCTTACCGTGCACTATGTCCTCTGGAATGGGCTAGAACAAATTTTACTTTCACTGATCTGTCTCAATCTCATCCTTGGCTTTGACAATATGAAAGTGACTGAGGTGTGAGTGATGCTGGTAATGCCATGCCTTATGCAGTCATTCCCTGCTATGAATGGTGTGAAAATGTTATTCGTATGGTTGGTTGGTTCATGCATTTCAGGGGGTTTCGCAGGCTAATATGTAATAGCAACTTCTGGCCTGGTGAGAAGAAGAACGGGAAACTCACTCCTCATTTCCGTAGTATACCTCCTCAGTGCCTGGGCCACCTATGATAGCTGATGGTGGAGCTATTGAGGATCGGACCAACTGTGGCATACCCACTCTTGCCCACAGATATGTGACGTGGCAGGTCACATTTATTTAAATATAAATAAGTAATATCTATTTGTTTCTTTATAAACAATATCCCATGGGCTCCAGCCTTCAAGCTTATGGCTTGAAAACGATAGTTGATAATTAATAATGATGATAATAATAATGATGATAATAATAATGATGATAATAATAATAATAATAATAATAATAATACGTAATGAGACTCAAAACTTCCAGGAGTGGGGTGACGGAACACTAACCATTAAGTACACTAACTTGGAAGTTAAAGATCATTAATAAGAATTTCCGAAAATACAAATTAAAACAACCATTTATTATGATGAAAAACGTGGCGTAACGGCGTATTAACAAAATCTGAACTTACGGAAGCAAAATAACAATAACTCTAAGAACAGGAATTGTAACGCGTAGACTTGCAGTAATTTATGCCATTAGCTCACCATTTGTAGACTCTGTTATCTGGATACGATCTATGTAGATCATCATCATCTCTCGTTGTGGGTTCCAGACCTACTTCTGCTTCGTGCATAGTACACTACACCGACTTTCCTGACTTTAATACTTCCTACAGTATTCCTTACATAAAGCCGTAATGAGCCCTAATTTTAATAGCAAAACCACCATGGGTACGTTCATGAAGAGAATAGACTTGTATTTTTCCGTATTACAGAACAGTAGCGTAACTAAATACATAATTACATTTTCTCCTGCCCTATACCAGTCAAAACCGGTCTCCCGTTGACCTTAACTCTCGTAATTAAGATCACAGGTCTCAATGAGAGTAAATTTTGAGTAAAACACTACTCAGATGCGAAGTGAACGAAGTTAAGATCTTCTCCGATGTCAAGTCGTACAACATAAAGGAAACAGAGCGGCCTAGGGAGCGGTGCTAAGGGAACAGGGAACTGGAAATCAATTAGGGATGGCATAAAACTGTTAGTAGTATTGTAAAGAAAGGAATAGAATTAAGTAATTTAATCGATATATATTTACCAGATATTGTAATAGGAGCTGAATCATGGCTGAGAATGATATAATGGATGCAGAAATTTTCTCACGGAACTGATGGGTGTATCGTAGAGATAGGATAGGAATGGTAGGAGGGGTAGTATTCATTCTGGTGAAAGAAGAATGTGTAAGCTACGAAAGGTTGAAGATGACAAACACGAAATTCTAGGGGTAAGGCTCATCTCTAAAGATAATAGGCAACTTGATGTCTTTGGAGTGTTCAGACCAGGAAAGGGTAGTGGAGATGCTGATTCAGAATTATTTGATAAGGTAATTAGCTCTGTGGTAAATGATAAGGAAAGGGGCGTGATTGTAGCGGGTGATCTCAATTTACCTAATGTCAAATGGGAAGGTAATGCCAACGACAGGAAGCATGACCAACAAATGGCAAATATGTTAATATGGGAAGGGCACCTGATTCAGAAAGTGATGGAACCAACTAGAGGGAAGAATATTCTGGATGTGCTGGTAAAAACAGATAAGCTCTATAGAGAAACCGAAGTAATAGATGGTATTAGTGATCACGAAGCAGTTTTTGTGGTGATTAAAAATAAATGTAAAAGAAAGGAAGATATTAAAATTAGGACTATTAGGCAGTACCATACGGCTGATAAAACAGCCATGGGGGAGTTTTTAATAAGTAACTATGATCGGTGGAAAACTGTAAATAAAAATGTAAACAGACTCTGGGATGGGTTTAAAGCAATTATTGAGGAATATGAAAATAGGTTTGTACCTTTAAAGGTCATAAGGAATGGTAAAGATCCACTATATTATAACAGAGAAGTAAAGAGACTAAGAAGGAGGTGCAGGCTGGAAAGAAATAGAGCTAGAAATGGCTGTGGAAGTAACGAGAAATTGAAGGACCTTACTAAGAAATTGGATCTAGCAAAGAAGTCAGCTAAGGATAACATAATGCCAAGCATAGTTGGCGGCCATACAAATTTTAGTGAAAAATAGAACGGTATGTATAGGTACTTTAAGGCAGAAACAGGTCCCAAGAAGGACATTCCAAGAATCATTAATGAACAAGGGGAGTGTGTGCGAGGATCTTCAAAAGGCTGAAGTATTCAGTCAGCAGTGTGTAAAGATTGTTGGTTACAAGAATAATGACCAGATAGAGGAGGTGACTAATACCAAAGAAGTATTAAAATTTACCTATGACAGCAATGACATTTACAGTAAGATACAACAGTTGAAAACTAGAAAAGCAGCTGGAATTGATAAGGTTTCTGGGGATATACTAAAGACGATGGGTTGGGATATAGTACCATATCTGAAGTACTTGTTTGATTATTGTTTGCATGAAGGAACTTCACCAAATGAATGGAGAGTTGCTATAGTAGCCCCTGTATATAAAGGCAAGGGTGATAGACATAAAGTTGAAAATTAAAGACCAGTCAGTTTGACATGCATTGTATGTAAGCTTTGGGAAAGCATTCCTTCTGATTATATAAGACATGCTTGTGAAATTAATAACTGATTTGATAGAAGGCAGTTTTGGTTTAGGAAAGGTTATTCCACTGGAGCCCAACTTGTAGGATTCCAACAAGATATCCTGGATTCAGGGGGTCAATTGGACTGTATCGCGATTGACATGTCTGAGGCATTTGATAGGGTAGATCTTGGGAGACTACTGGCAAAAATTAGTGCAATTGGACTTGACAAAAGAGTGCTTGAATGGGTGGCTCTGTTTCTAGAAAATAGAACTCAGAGAATTAGAGTAGGTGAAGCTTTATCTGTCCCTGTAATAATTAAGAGCGGAATTCCACAAGGCAGTATTATTGGACCTTTGTTTTGTTATATATATATATATATATATATATATATATATATATATATATATATATATATATATCTATATCTCAATGGTATGTGTAAAGAATTGGAATCAGGGATAAGGATTTTCGCAGAGGATGTCGTTCTGTACAGAGTAATAAATTACAAGATTGTGGGCAACTGCAAAATGACCTCGATAATATTGTGAGATGGACAGTAGGCAGTGGTATGATAAACGGGGTTAAAAGTCAGGTTGTGAGTTTTACAAATGGGAAATGTCCTCTCACTTTTAATTACTGCGTTGATGGGGTGAGCGTTCCCTTTGGGGATCATTGGAAGTACCTAGGATCAATGTCAGGGGTACTCACATAAATATGATTGTAAATAAAGGGTACAGGTCTCTGCACGTGGTTATTAGAGTATTTAGGGGTTGTAGTAAGGGTGTAAAGGAGAGGGCATATAAGTCTCTGGTAAGACCCCAACTAGAGTATGGTTCCAGTGTATGGGACCCTCACCAGGATTACTTGATTCAGGAACTGGAAAAAATCTAAAGAAAAACAGCTCAATTTGTTCTGGGTGATTTCGAACAAAGGAGTAGCGTTACAAAAATGTTGCAAAGTTTGGTGTGGAAAGAACTGGAGAAAGGAGACGAGCTGCTCGACTAAGTGGTATGTTCCGAGCTGTCAGTTGAGAGATGGCGTGGGAGGGCATCAGCGGACGAATAAGTTTGAGTGGTGTCTTTAAAAGTAGAAAAGATCACAATATGAAGATAAAGTTGAAATTCAAGAAGACAAATTGGGCAAATATTCGTTTATAGGAAGGGGAGTTCAATAAATGTCCATTTCTTTGCAGTAATTTAAGAAAAGGCTAGGAAAACAACATATAGGCAATCTGCCACCTGGGCGACTACCCTAAATGCAGATCAGTAGTGATTGAGTGATTGATTGAACCCTCATCCGATATAGATTAGAATCGTCCTTCCAAGTTGTAAGCAAGAGCAGAAGTCGTGGAATCCACGGGTCGTCAGTAAGTGTCTCCTCTGTCTTGTTGGGTATTGCCCGTTCTATTTTCAAGTGCTCCACCCCTATCGTTGTTCCTTGGCTGAAACTGATTTCGATTCTCGTAGTTTTGCTGTCTCCTATTGTCCCTTGGTTTACTATAAGGTACAAAATTATGTGAGTTTCCTGTTCTATGCCCAATGTTTCCTAATGCATCAAAACTCCCTAATAAGTGCTCCATTTCCTGGGTAGTTTTAATACTTTTCATGCACGCTGCTTCGTGTACCCTGTCCGGAAAATGACTACATCTGATTCAGCCGTAATTCCGTCTAAATTCTGGCAAATCATAACATGTGACAGGGATTAGTTATAGAGACGCCTTCATTATGTTTGAACTTCCCAAATACTACCCTTTCTCTTACACGGCCTTGAACCTGTTCGTTCCAATATTTGTCTGTGAACTTCGCCTTAAATTCCTTCAGACTTTTCATGTTGCTTTTATAGACTGGAAACCAGGAACGCGTCTCTCCCACAAAGCATGATCAATAATGTCGATCGCCTCTTCCCAGTCCATGAACCCCCCTCAATCCGTTACGTCGCGTTTTTCATCATAATAAATAGTTGTTTTAATTTGTATTTTCGGAAATTCTTATTAATGATCCTTAACTTCCAAGTTAGTGTACTTAATGGTTAGTGTTCCCTCACCCCACCCGTGGGAGTTTTTTGAGTCTCATTACGTATTATTGTTATTATCATTATTAATTATCAGCTTTGGTTTTCAAGCCATAAGCTTGAAGGCTGGCGCCCATGGCATATTGTTTATGGAGAAACAATGAGATATTACTAATTTATATTAAAATTAAGGTGACCCGCCACGTCACAAATTTGTCACACATCTGTGGGCAAGAGTAGATACGTCACACAACCTTTCGGCTAAGTACTCAAAATACTTAAATGGTAACCAAAATCTGTATCATCTGATGGCCTAGCAGGCATCACTTTTTTGCACTGCCTGCTCGATCTGCATCCGATGCAACGAGCTAGAATAACATAGAGAGGCGGAAGCGCTGCCTGGGTGAACCTAATAGAACGAATGTCCGCCATGTTTCCTGTGGTCACACAAGCAAGGGGACACGGCCTTTAAATGACGAAAAGTGTAGAAAATGCGCATTTTAGAATCGCTGGGGGAGAATTAAAGACCGTTGCCGAAAGCTTGAAGCATGAAAGCGAATACCGCCACTTCATCATATTGCGGCACGAGGCCAACATCACGATCAGTTGATTGTAGGGTAGTTCGAAATCATCGCACAGTGACATACGAATAGGCCTCGAAATCGGAACAAAAGCGTTACCCTGCTTGGCTGTTGTGGTTAAGCGTAAATTAGAATAAAAACGATGGACATAAATATTTATGACAGGAAACCTTAAAATCATAGGGACCTACAATAGGTTACAACCTCATTCTGTTCATATTTTAAAATTCATTGCATCCTCATGAGTACTGTGTTCCTTTCTTAATCTCTTTACCATCCCGGGTTGGTTTTTCCCACGGACTCGGCGACGGATCCCTCCTCTACCACCTCAAGGACAGTGTTCTGGAGCGTGAGACATTGGGTGGGGGGATACAACTGTGAGGGAGGGCTGCACCTGCTATGCTGAACAGGGGCCTTGTGGGGGGAGAAGGAAGCGGCCGTGGCCTTAAGTTAGGTACCATCCCGGCATTTGCCTGGAGGAGAAGTGGGAAACCACGGAAAATCACTTCGAGGATGGCTGAGGTGGGAGTCGAACCCACTTCTACTCAGTTGACCTCCCCAGGCTGATAGAATCCCGGTACAGCCCTCGTGCCCCTTTTCAAATTTCGTGGCGGAGCTGGGAATCGAACCCGGGCTTCCAGGGGTGGCAGCTGCTCACGCTAACCAGTGCACCACAGAGGCGGCCCACGAATACTTTACCACAATAATCGTTTAGTGTAATTATTTATTATAATATAGGGGGGATATCATATTTCTCCCATTACCATATCATAGTGGGATTACTAGCTGAAAGGTAAGCTTGAAAGTTGTCCATTATGAAGTGTGGCATAGTTTTAAAAACCAAGGCAACATACATCTACAATAAAGGCTGTATACATTTCAAAAATAGCAGTAAAATACTGTATTTACCATACTTGGTGTACGTTTGAACGAATGGTTACGTTTCTTGGTGGTGGGCGCTCCATTTCCTTTATTTCTAAATGTGAATGAAAATTAAATAGGGCTGGAAATGTACCGAGCATAAGCAACTGAATTGAGTGGGATACCATTTATCTCTTTTCGCCCTCACAACGCATTGTTCGGTTAATTCCTTGTTCTTTAAACGAAATCTGAAACAAAATTCGACAAACAATTTCCGTGGCTATCCGTACTTTCGCTAAGTAAACAATAAAATAGATTTAATTACAAACAGAAATTACAAAAAGTAATCTCGGCTATAATTCAGTAATACTTACTTAAAGTACGATATATCCTTGGTTTAATTACTCCGATTAGTACAACCATACGCTGAGCTTACGGCTGGCATACTTGAAAACGAGAATCTATGTTTTCATTTCTTAAAACTTATGGAATTAAATTGGCATGCACCATCTCCCTGTCACCTCAACATATGCTCTCGCGCCAATTCGCTTTGTTTTGACAACCGTTAACATGGCTGCCCCTTATCAACTTGCTTCAAGCAGGGAGCGCTGATGTCAGGTATACAGCCCCTCTATGTTATTCTAGCTCGTTGATCCGATGGCTGCTTATACTGCCTGCTCATCACAACATTTTAACATGGCACTAAATGAAACACTCCGTTTACAAATACCCACAGCAGGTGGCAGCACCAACCGGCTCCAGACCTGTCGGAATGAAATAGCGGGAAATAGGGTAGTACTGTACTTGTTTTCAGTGAAAATGGTGTACTGCTGCGTGCCTTTCTGCAAATCAAAGAAAGGGAAACCAGAATGCCGTGGTATTTCATAAGTACCTTCAAGTACCGTACGGAATTGCGTCGAAAGTGGTTAAGTATTATATCCAGGGAAGGAAACAGCAAAGGAAGCAAATGGCCAGTATCCAGTATTCGGGAGATAGTAGGTTCGAACCACACTGAAAATGGTTTTCCGTTGTTTCCCATTTTCACACCAGGAAAATGCTGGGGCAGTACCTTAATTAAGGCCACGGCCGCTTCCTTCCCACTCCTAGCCCTCTCTTGTTCCATCGTCGCCATAAGACCTATCTGTGTCAGTGCGACGTAAAGCAACTAGCAAAAAAAAAATTTTTAAAAAAATTCTGGGGACAATTGCACTGTTAATATGAAGGTACAAAACAGAATAATATGCTGTCATATATTCCATTACAAGTCCTTTGTTAGTAGTATAAAATACCGGGCGAGTTGGCCGTGCGCCTAGTGGCGCGCGGCTGTGAGCTTGCATCCGGGAGATAGTAGGTTTGAATCCCACCATCGGCAGCCATGAAGATGGTTTATCGTGGTTTCCCATTTTCACACCAGACAAATGCTGGGGCTGTACCTTAAGGCCACGGCCAGTTCCTTCCAAATCCTAGGCCTTTCCTATCCCATCGTCGCCATAAGACCTATCTGTGTCGGTGCGACGTAAAGCCCCTAGCAAAAAGAAACCAGTGTTGCTCCCTGAGTATGTACTTGATTTACTAGAAGATATTCGTGAGCCCCCTGAGTCAGTGTGTGTCACTTTGGAAACTGCATCCCAGGCATTGGTGTGTGGTTATTTAGTGCGGATAATCGAAGAAAAAACAGAATGCAGTACGTGCTTGAATAACGTTTCCACCTCAGTTAACGGTTCCCCATTGATGAACTTAATCAGACAATCGGATAGAGGCGGCTTGCGCTATCCCCAGCAAAGATTTATTGGCCTAATTATAGGGCTACAGAAATTTGTTGAGGCGGCTCTACCGTACTGCAAGAAATCTGCAAGTCTGCTCCAGACTATAAAAACTATGTTCTACCTTCTTTGTGCCAGTGTAACATTTTAAAGTGTTTTAGTAACAATAAGCACCAGGAACTTGTGTCGGAAGCTGTGGTTGCCAAATTCGTGAAACCTCTACTTAGTAATGTAGGGAAATACCATACAGAAAAAGTTTCAAGGTTTTCTTGTTCATCAAAACCTCTTTCTCGAAAAGTCTTAAAGCTATAACTCTCTAGAGCAGCACTTTATACGGAAAATTCTTTAATTTTCCTGTTACTGTTGTACGCTTGTATGCTTATCTAGTTGTATTCACGCGATAATTGGGTACGGTTGGTGCTACCATCTAGCGGCAGATCGATTGTAAGTCGTGTTACACGTTTGAACATGGAATGAGCAGGCAGTATAAGCAGCCATCGGATGCAGATCGAGCAGGCAGTGCTTTTTTGTAAAAGAGAGTAGTTCTCTCATAGCGCATTGGCACTACCAGTGGCTCAAAGTGGCCTGCGCAGTGGTCTCCACTACATGCACTAGCCATGCGTCTTGGTTGGTGTGCTAGTTACCAACTAATGAGCCCTAATTAACACATTGAGGTAAAATGCTGGCAATCAAGCATAACTCAAACTTGATTCATATAGCTTAGTTTTGTGTGGTTCTATGTGCAGACTGTGTTTATTTCTAGTATTATACCTATGTACATCAGAGTTTATGGTGTAGCTGTTTACATTCTCCTTCATATATACAAGTGTATGGAAGATATAAAGGCTAGGCAATGGTAAAATAAAATAAAGTTTAAAGTATTTCTTGCAGCTTGTCCTCCTGCCGACACCGGCCATTCCTCTAATTATTTTCTTTTGTAACTTAAAGATGACTTTGCTATATCGTGAATTCCCCCAGTAAATGATTCCATAGGTTAGTATGGGATGGACATATGCAAAATACATAATTTGGCAAGCCTTTAAATTAAAACTATTTTTCAAAGATATTATCATGAAATAAATTCTACTAAGCTTTTTCCCTATAAACTCTGTATGTTTATCCCAGGTTAATGATTCATCCATCCACAAGCCAAGAAACTTTGTTGATGATGAGTACTCAATTATGGTCTCTCCAAATGATATTGGACTAACTTCCATATTTAAATTAATCTTATGGTGAAATCTAATCACAGAAGTTTTCTGTTTACTTAAAATTAATTTATTATCTTCAAGCCAGCTCAGGATATTACTCACTATATTGCCTGCCTTCAATTCCAACCCTTCAGAACTTTCATCAGCTACAAAAACAGTAATATCATCTGCAAACAAAGTTAATTGCACTCCTTGAATTTCATCAACAATTTGGACGATATCATTAATAAATACTAAAAATAATAATGGTCCTAAAACTGACCCCTGTGGAACACCATGATCTATGTTTCTGGCACAGGAATACACATTCTTAATTACATTTTTGCTCAAATCAGTACCGGTATATGATATTTCAACAATCTGTCTTCTATCCCCTAAAAATGATTTGAACCAGTCATAAGCCATTCCCCGAACTCCATACATGTATAACTTTTCTAAAAGCAAGCTGTGGTCAATTATATCAAAAGCTTTTGTTAAGTCCAAGAAAATACCTAAACATGCACCCTTCCCATCTAGTGTGTCATATATCCGTTCAATAAAGTTAATGAATGCTGTGGTAGTTGATCTATTTTTACGAAAGCCATTCTGGCAACCAGCTAATATATTATGCTTCTCTAAGAATGATAACAGTCTATCGTACATAATTCTTTCCAGTATTTTGGAGAATACAGAGGGGAGGCAGACAGGCCTATAGTTACCAGCATCTTCTTCACTACCCTTTTTATGTATCGGAACAACTTTGGTTACCTTGAATTTGTCTGGAAATTTACCAGTGGTTAGTGACAAATTTATCAAGTAACAGAGAGGCTTGATTATGTATTGGTAACAGCATTTAATAAGGTAGTTTGAATAACCATCTAATCCAGAAGACTTCTTTTTACCCATCTGTTTTATTACCTTATCTATCTCTTGCTCAGTCACAGGAGTAAGAAACATGGATGATACATTCCTGTGAACTGTATTCAAGTTTGTTCTTGTCACTGATGTTTGAAAATTTTCTGTTAACCTCAGAACTGCTTCTATAAAATAGTTACTAAATATTTCTGCAACTTCTTCTGGATCACTGATTTCTTTCCCTGCATCTGTAAGAGTAATATTATTTTTTAATGGAACTAGAGTACCTTTCTCCCTTTTTATAATGTTCCACATACATTTAGACCTGTTTTTAGAATTTTTTAGCTCATTCTCATTATGCAATCTTTTGGCAGCCTTCAAAACTTCTTGATATATGTTCTTATATTTCTTATAATAATCCTTCAACTCAGATGAGGTGTTACTCCCTTTCACACATTTGCTTAAAAACCTTAATCGTCTACTTGAATTTCTAATTCCTGTTGTAATCCACCCATTCCTATAATTCTTTACAATTACCCTCTTGACTGGTATTGCCACTTGATAATAATAATCGAACAAACCCAAAAACTCACTGAAGGCCTCATTAGTTGAGTTATTTCTATATACACTCTCCCAAGTTTCCTTGGCCAATAACTGGTTAAAATATGAAATATTTTCCTTGTTGCACATTCTAGTTTCCCTGTAAATTACATTGTTATTTTTTAAATTATGGTGGAAGTCCGCAGCACGTCTAAGTTCGCAGCACAACGAACGAAGAAGAGCACAGCCAAAAAGAAGAGCGTTTCTTCTGGAAACACGGGTTTTATGCATATCCAGGGAAAAGGGGTGTGGCACTAGAATCTTCCGTAATTGGTCGACGTATAGCGTTCAATTCTCGAAAGTACTTCTACCTGAGATTTGACATGTGCTGTCCACGTGTCGAGGCGACCTTGGCCCACTCCTTCAGTGTGTCACGTGGGCCAGCTGATAGCTCAGTAGAAAAAATCAATACATCGCTCCCCTACCAATGAGACCGGTTTTGGACTGTTGAAGCTGTCTCTGTAATGCAGGGCTGGAAAATATCGCTCGCGCTAATGAAATAAAATCTTACACACGCAAATACAATAAATGCTTATTGTAGGCCAAATTTGAAGGGGACAGTGTTGTAATGGTCGTCGTCGATGATTACATTCTTTACCCGATACCTCCATTTTTACTCGTCGTTGGGCAGCCTAGTTAGACGAAATGGAGTCGCTCAGCGGATACCTCAGGGTTTGCTAATGGCAAGTAAGACATGTAATCTTACTATAGAATACGCTTAACGTGAGTTCAAGAGAATACCAACTCACGGGTGACACCTACAGACACTCACGATGTAGTAGTAGTGATCGTCAACAAATTTTATCTGAATTATTGACTTCGAGAGAACTTGCCATGATTAAATGGAGCACTTAATTACTCAGTACCTCACTTAGCTATCCACTAACTTACGAACTAGACAGTAATGGAAGAATTCATGACACATGCAATTATAGAAAATAAATAAGATATTTATTGATAAAATATTGAATTATTAAATTAGCATATTATGCGAGACATTATTTAAAATTGCTTGGAAAATAAGAATGGATAATGAGTCAGCGCTGGCTCGTAAAATAAAACGAAAATAATATCTAGTATTTAAAGTATGAAGATCAGTTCCTTTGTGAAGTAGAAGTTAAGTATTTACACATTTACAATAGATCACTGGACATCTGAGGTCCACATTGCATTTTGAGACGTAAGTGTAATACCAACACCATTAACTTGTTACGATAGTTCATTTCCTTTAGTCTGATTAAACAAGTCTCACTTAGACAGAATGTTAAGCCGAAATGTATCTCAAATCCAGCAATAAGTTAAGTCTGAACAAATCTGAATACATCAAAATAAATCTGAATAAATCAAAGAAAATCAAAATAGATCTGAGTAAAATCCGAAGTCATGTTTTTGTTGTTACGTTCTTGTAGTGCATGGATAACTACTTACGAACTAAGACATTCGTTCCTAGTGCCTGATAAATACGGCTCCTACTCTAGCCTTTCCCTAGCTGTAGTTCGTTAACAAAAATGTACGTTCAAACGGTGAATATTAATCTATTTAGCTATCTAACTAATTTCAACATAATCCTTGGCTGTCATACACATGTCCTTTTAGGTTCAATGTCCCTTTCCTTCGTTATATTCCAATAACATTGTACTTCAATGCAAGCTACTTTATTCTTTCGCAATTACTATGGAAGCGCTATGCCGCGAGGTTCAGAAACATACTCTCATATACACTGACTGACAGAGCAAATGCAACACCAAGAAGGAGTGGTTCGAAAGGGATGAAAGTTGGAGAAAAAAACAGAGACGGCACGGACGAATAATTGATGTTTATTTCAAACCGATGTGCAGGTTACACAATGCGCACGGCATCGACTCAGTAGGATGTAGGACCACCGCGAGCGGCGATGCACGCAGAAACACGTCGAGGTACAGAGTCAATAAGAGTGCGGATGGTGTCCTGAGGGATGGTTCTCCATTCTCTGTCAACCATTTGCCACAGTTGGTCGTCCGTACGAGGCTGGGGCAGAGTTTGCAAACGGCGTCCAATGAGATCCCACACGTGTTCGATTGGTGAGAGATCCGGAGAGTACGCTGGCCACGGAAGCATCTGTACAGCTCGTAGAGCCTGTTGGGAGATGCGAGCAGTGTGTGGGCGGGCATTATCCTGCTGAAACAGAGCATTGGGCAGCCCCTGAAGGTACGGGAGTGCCACCGGCCGCAGCACATGCTGCACGTAGCGGTGGGCATTTAACGTGCCTTGAATACGCACTAGAGATGACGTGGAATCATACGCAATAGCGCCCCAAACCATGATGCCGCGTTGTCTAGCGGTAGGGCGCTCCACAGTTACTGCCGGATTTGACCTTTCTCCACGCCGACACCACACTCGTCTGCGGTGACTATCACTGACAGAACAGAAGCGTGACTCATCGGAGAACACGACGTTCCGCCATTCCCTCATCCAAGTCGCTCTAGCCCGGCACCATGCCAGGCGTGCACGTCTATGCTGTGGAGTCAATGGTAGTCTTCTGAGCGGACGCCGGGAGTGCAGGCCTCCTTCAACCAATCGACGGGAAATTGTTCTGGTCGATATTGGAACAGCCAGGGTGTCTTGCACATGCTGAAGAATGGCGGTTGACGTGGCGTGCGGGGCTGCCACCGCTTGGCGGCGGATGCGCCGATCCTCGCGTGCTGACGTCACTCGGGCTGCGCCTGGACCCCTCTTACGTGCCACATGTCCCTGCGCCAACCATCTTCGCCACAGGCGCTGCACCGTGGACACATTCCTATGGGTATCGGCTGCGATTTGACGAAGCGACCAACCTGCCCTTCTCAGCCCGATCACCATACCCCTCGTAAAGTCGTCTGTCTGCTGGAAATGCCTCCGTTGACGGCGGCCTGGCATTCTTAGCTATACACGTGTCCTGTGGCACACGACAACACGTTCTACAATGACTGTCGGCTGAGAAATCACGGTACGAAGTGGGCCATTCGCCAACACCGTGTCCCATTTATCGTTCGCTACGTGCGCAGCACAGCGGCGCATTTCACATCATGAGCATACCTCAGTGACGTCAGTCTACCCTGCAATTGGCATAAAGTTCTGACCACTCCTTCTTGGTGTTGCATTTGCTCTGTCAGTCAGTGTACATCGGTGTCGTAAATGCATTTGGTTAAATACAGCTATTCAAAGTATCGTAGTATTCCGATATTCATTATAAATCTACACTGACATACGATTACGTCACGAGCATACATCTACAATAGTAAATCCTGTTCGTACCTTGGTTTGGGTCGCTCCAGCGGTGTGGGCAATCTTACATAAACGAATCATAAAAATAAACTTGTAGTGTGGCATATCTTAACTTTGCAGGCACTCGATGGCCCCTGCATCGTGAGAAACTTCTCATATCACTATATATAACTCGAACCTTTCATCCAATTAGCATAATCGTATCCTTATTACAACATCCATCTAATATATTAACATCGTAGCCACAATAATCACTCGTCGCGTTCCCAAATTCACGACTACGACAAAGTACCACACTGTTTCTTAAGACAACATTTAAAAGTCGCTCTTTCTCATAACCTATGACTGAGTTCACTGCCCTTTCTATGAAGCAAACAATGCGTAATTCCATTTGTTTATTTCTACACCGCGCACAACCAATCGTGACGTCAACTTGTAGCATTACCTCTATGAAATCTCTATAATCTCCCAGTATGTCATTATAATCAGCTGTTTCCACACTTCTCTTTCAAACCTCACGCTTCATACAAATATTTTAGTCGATATATGTTGACGTATATATCCATTACATCAGAAACTACTGCTATATTGCTAAATCATGTAACTACGAACTTAAATATCTCACACTTCGTTGGTAACTTTCACTTGCATTGCTTATGTATCGGTCTACAATTAGTCCATCGGCACATACCTAAGGTGCATGTGTAGGCAAACAAAAAATTATGCGATAAAATATTGTGAATGACTTAGCTCGCTCATGGTTGTCCCTGGTCCAGCTGTTCCGTTCCCAAAATGAATGTAGTTGGGTCTTCGGTTAGGTCATGGGTTGGACATCTGGTACATCATCCGCTCCTTCATTATGGAAATACTGTCTGGACTCCCGTCGCCTTCTTCGACATGGCTCGGTCGGATGGTTTCCCGTCGCCTTCTTCATCATGGCCCGGTCGTATGGTAAGATGAACTGTTCCCAGGTTGGTCCATCATGTGTATTTAGCACATCATCCTCATGGTCTTCTTGTCAGTCTCAAAATTGAAGATTATAATGCAGTGTACAGCCATTATACAATTCTTTTCTGACGTCGGTAATCCTTAATTTTATCTTTTTTTTATTTGTTCTTCGTGGCTCTCCGACGTATCCGCGATTTCGTTGGTAATGAATTCAGTGCGTCTATTCTCTGTCTGCACTTCTTGTAGATCTTGACGAAAACTTATTTTTTATCCTGATTCAACCGTTGGAGATATTTCTCTTCTTATATGTGATCCTTTGATTCTCCTAAAAGAATTATACCGGATACGGTAATTGTGTCCTCTCTCTACGTTGTGAAACTTCAAGATGAAATTTTTTAATAATCAAGTTTTTCTATTTTTTTTAAAAACAATACAGTAGACCGTCCACTGTCCGTTTCACCCAGAATACTTGACCATTCCATGACGTATATGGCCCTCTGTATCATCACAACAGGTGTCTATTCTTTGCTTGCAATAGATTACATGGCCCATATCTTCAGTCGGCGCCATTTTGAAAACTGTCGCGAACGTGTGAACGGGCACAGTGTTTATATTATTTCTGCGGTTAAATTGTACCGTTTGCCTCTTTTAATAATGGCCGGTTGATATGCGTCCTTGTACTCCGAGCGAGAATGGATTGTGTGTCTGTTGTTGACGTGATAGCATTGTGTTCGTGGCTGGGTCTCTGATTGATTTATATTGGTGCACTGCATTGTCAAATATTTTGCCATCGTATGAAAGTATGCCCTGCATCTCGGCTCAGAGATCCATTTCGGGTTGTACGGAGTGCATAAGTGATGGGCTTATGCGTGACCGTTAGGTCACTAATATGTTGCTGCTAATTGCCTGAGCCGTGCAAGCTACCCCTAACATATGTGAGACCCCATATTTGTGATCAGGTGAGTCACATTATACGAGATTGTGTTCAACTTATTTACTCGTGCAACTGCTCGTATCATTTGCCGATGCTGGCAGTGTACATGTGTTTGTTTGCGTGTGTGGGCGTGTGAAAGGAGAGTAAGGATGACGTATCGATCAGTTTATTAAATATTTTAATCTTTTTCTGGACCTCATGATTGTCGTGGATACGGCTATTCTTGCTTTGCCTTGGTGTCTGCCCGGGCCGTTTGTTGACCTGGAGGCGCCATGTTGTTTGTTTTCATCCGGGCTATATGCCTGCCAGTGCTTCTCTTTGGTTTTGAATCTTAATTCTTTGGACCAGAGATGTTGCTCTCTGTGCTAAGATGTGATCTTGCGTGCTCGATTATGTTTCTCTGGGTTTATTGTTAACTATAATGATAGACGCGTGGGCTTGGAATTTCATTATGCTCGCTGAAAGAATGATGGAATTAATCCGCGTGGATTGTAATTGCATCACGGTATTATGTAGCGAGACTACAGTTGAAAAGGTGAGAGCGTTATATTAATAATTTCAGCCTGGTGATTTTAAAAGAAAATATGTGGTCACACATCAATGATATGATTTCCAGTTGGATGGATGTTGAACATGTATGTATTATCGTTTTGATTGCTGGTTTCGTTTCTTATTTGTTCTTTTTTAAATTTTTTATTATTTTCAATAAACCCTCAATTGAATTGAATTTGTTTTTTACTGTTAGTAGTCTTAGTGTTTATCCTACACTGCGTTGAAATGAGGGACATTTCCAGTTTAGGGCTTTGTCATTAGCCTTTCCTAGTCGCGGTCCACGCCTCGATTCTCCCGCTATGCGTATCATTATATGTCTGATATTTTCTGAAAAGGGAGGGGTTCGGTTCACTTGTCATAGATAAACAGCTGAATTTTCAGAGTCCAGGTTGAAAAATGAGGACGCCGTCCCCACGACGTTCGCGTCGAGGATGTCCCGTGATGAACGCTTTCCCCTCACCGTTGAACACCTCTCTGCACCATGGAACAGCTTAATCCCTCGGAGGTCAATGGCCATGCAAGTTAATGATTGAATTCCACTTAAGTCCCAAGAAGGGAATAAAGAAGCGTGTAACACCGAACATAATGTCAATACAATATGAACGACACTTCCTTACAGCACTGCACTGGAGATAACTGCATAACACTGTTCATACGAGTTACGAGTTCCACTGTTCGTAAACTTTAGCACACATAAATCGATGAGATTTAATCAGTTTTACAATCTATGACGATAGGTAAATTAACATAGTTCTAAAGTGAAATAATTACTGTCCGATTCATTCTTCGGAAAAATGGAAATTAATAGAGTAGTGTGAAAAACACAGTTCGTAACCTTCTCCAGCATTAAGGTCAAAGCAATGGATTTAACACTGCTTTTTAAGCACAGTCTAATGAAAATCAAAGAATGTCATTGAGACAGTTTTAAAGAACACTACAAAGTATGACAAGCGTCGTAATGAAGCACAGTCCCATTAACATACTTACAGCACTGTTCGTGAAATGAGAACGATCGCTATGACAAGATCGAATGAAAGAAAGCAAAGTCCTTTCTCGACACACCGTCTTTCGAAGTTTCCTAAAGCACACAATTTTTCAAAGCACAATCTCATAAATTTAACACAGTTTTTTAATTGAGAATAGTTATTCGAAATTAACACAGTTCTTTCATTTAGCGCAGCCTTTAGAAGAACGAAAGAAATTAAGTTTCCGTACGGAAACACCGTTTTAAAGAGCACAGTTCCTACGGAAATAAACAAAAAGCACAGTCATTAAAGGTAAGCTAAGGCACAGTCTAACGCAAGAGGCGAAGTTCCAACACTAAGGCACAATCAATTCATACATGACAAGGCAGAGTTTTTCAGAAAATAAAGCACAGTGTTGTAAATGCACATTCGGTGTGTTATTCATGTGAAATATTTTGAATACACGGTCTTTAAGAGAAGTATTAAGAGCTGTGGGAGTAACACACCCAAACGTCAGCATTTTTTTGCTGAGTCCGCACCCGAGGTCTAGTAGTGTAGCTTTGCGGGTTCTGACCCGAAGTCGTTGACCCCTAGTATAGTAGGTGTATAATGGCGATTTTGTGGATTTGCATAAGAGAGCAAGTCGCTACCTTGAGGGGCCTAACCTTACTTTAACGGATAGATGCCTTTCCAGACGCGTAAGAGAGTGACCTAACCTTACAGCCAACATATTGAAGGGCCTATCCTTAGTTTAACGGCAGGATGCCCTTCCCGACGCCAATTGTACAAAATGGTGGCTATACATAGCCTCTTATGAGACGGCCCAAGGGCAATCTTGTGCAACAGCCCGTGAATAGCCGCCATCATGTGCAATCTCCCATAGCCGGCATCTTTCTCTATAGGAGTCTATGTATAGCCACCATCTTGTGCAATCGCTCCTGGCGGTTATCTTTCTCCATATGAGTCTATGTATAGCCGCCATCATATGCAATCGCTTATGGCCGACATATTTCTCCATAAGATCCTGTGTATAGCCGCCATCTTACGCAAGCGCACATAGGCCGTTTCATAAGACCCTGTGTATAGCCGCCATCTTGCGCAATAGGCCCCTCGGCTGGCTTTCTCCATAGGAGCTTGTGTATAGCCGCCATCTTGCGCAAGCGCCCCTAGGCCGTCTCATAAGAGCCCATGTATAACCGCCATCTTGAGCAAGAGCCCATAAACCATCTCATAAGGATCTATGTATAGCCGCCATCTTCCGCAAGTGCCCCTAGGCCGTCTCATAAAAGCCTATGTATAGCCGCCATCTTGGGCAAACGACACTGGTCTTCTCATAAGAGCATATGTATAGCCACCATCTTGCGCAAGCGCCCCTAGGCCGTCTCATTAGAGCAGCTGCCATCTTGCGCAAACGCCCCTAGGCCGTCTCATAAGAGCAGCCGCCATCTAGCGCAGTGGCCATTGGGCCGTCTCATAAGAGGTTATGTATAGCCGCCATCTTGTGCAACTGGCGTCAGGAAGGGCGTCTTTCCGTAAAACTAAGGATAGGCCCTTGAGGATGGCGGCTGTAAGGTTAGACTCGCTCTCTTACGCGTCGGAAAGAGCATCTAGCCATTAATGTAAGGTTAAACCCCTCAAGATAGTGACTGTGAGGTTCTGTGAGGTTAGGCTTTCTCTCTTATGCAGATCCGCAAAATCGCCATTGTGCACCTACTATCCTTGGGGTCAATGACCTCGGGTAGGAAAACGCAAATTTACACTACTAGATATCGGGTGCTGACTCAGTAAAAAATGCTAACGCTTGGGTGTGGTACCCCCACAGCTCTTACTACTACAGTAAGAGAACAACTAAGTTTCCTTGCAAAGCACAGGTTTTCAGATACAAACTGGGTTCTCGCGAGTCACTTCGCATACGGTATATTTGTTCGTAGAATGAGTGTTCCTTTTACGAGATAAATCCTATTACATTTGTGTCATTGTTAAATGTTACTCAATCACTATAAATTACTTGTAATATTTTAAAAACCTCTTCTCACACTTGAAATTTAGAGTTCGATTTTCACACCTCGGACTTAGTAAATTCACTGAGCATTCTTACTTTACTCGTAGAACATCGGCGTTTTACCGGGCAGAGTAACGATGTAGAATCCATGTCGCACAGCTGGTCCGCGCACGAGACGGCTGGGACGACGCGAAGACACCGACTTACTACCGACCTCGTGTCCCTCTTTTATACGTGAAGGTCGGACCACAGGATTCTAAATTCATATAGGTAACTCTAACTTCTAATTAATCGGCTATGATTCCGCCGATCTTCTTGAAACTTGGTACATCACCATATTTAATGCTGAGCTACATGATGGGGTAGTCAGAAATTTGATATCATGTTTCGTTCAATAGATAGTGAAAGAGAACGTATAAAAGATTCTATTGTGACGTAATTTGTCATTGGCAAGCTCAGAGTACGAGTAACCACATGGCTCGCCGTCATGTCCGTTGCCTTAGCATACAGCGGTAGTTTAAAATCACCTAGATGGGTGTTAGCCTGCGTTGCTTCAGAAATACTTTGGGCGGAGAATGTCGGCACGGCATTCCCATCTTATCCCCCCCCCCACTTAGGGAAAAATAAAATTAGCACAATATTTTATTTTGCTCTACTTTCTCACAAAGTAAATCCTTCAGGCTGGCAGCGTTTAATATCCTTACGACGTTGCCATTCAAGCGTTCAACATGTAGGCAACATTATCTAGGGCGGCACTGATCCTAAAAGGTCCAATAAATAAAGGAGAGAATTTAGCGTAAATCCTTTGTTCTGGAGGAGTAACTGCAGGTTTAAGGATTAAGATTAGATCTCCAACTCGTAAACGTTGTCGAAAGTTGTCACCTCTGCTTCCTCTCGTGAATTTGAGCGGCATGTCGAAGACTCTGAAGAGCAGTAGTGATGCGGGCTTCTTCCAGGTACTTATCAGGTATCGAGCAAGGCTTTTTCTTATATGGAGAATTGTCAGATATGTATAGATGATGATCAAAACCTTTTACGACACCAGGTTTGTCATCAAATATGTCGGGGAAATTTTGAAAAATTTCTTGAACTGCCTCGGCCGCTCAATCACAATCTGGGTTTTCAGACACCCTGCTATAAATTGTGAAATCGTAGTGACCCACAAACTCATCATCGATGATGGACGGTACTTGGTCCTCTACGGGTCCCACTTCCTCGGGTCTCCCCTTTTCGTGAATTTCAGTTTTGATAGGTGGAGCCTCGCTCTTCTTGCCTTCTACTTCATTCACTGGGGTCTCGAATCCCTTATATTTCACATCATTGTCGTTCACCAGCCTCAACTCTACAGATCTGAGGGTTTAAAAATCAAACTGACAGGATAGTCGATAATTCCCCCGTTCTGAATTAGAAAATTCAATCCAAGGACCATGTTAAATTTCATCTGGTTCAGAATAAAAAATCAGTGCTGAAATTTGACCTTTCAAGTTCAAGGAGCGCTTGGAACTCGCACTTTATAGCCTTGTCTGGGACTATCCCTTTTACTTTGACCTGTACAACAGGTATAATAGAAATATTGATCTTCCTGTGTGATATATCAATTAACAGTTGTGAGATTAATGAAGCCTGCGAATCGGAGTCTACCAACGAGTTGACATTAATACCGCCTACTCTGACGTTAATAATAGGTGAGCTGCAATGTAGGTGAGGTTGCCTTGGAGTAGAGTCGTCATATAGCAGGTCTGCATCATCCAGGTACAAGTAATTATGACTGTGATACATATTATTTCTCCCTCCGGGTTTTCAGCCAATATTCTTATTGCTTCGTCGGTTTCTTTGTCCCCGTGGTTTCGGGGTTCATTTTGATGTTCTCGTTTCTTCTCTGTGCCTGTTCTTGGTACTCAGGAGAAGTAGCTCCGGGTAGACCTTCTTCTCTGTTTCTGTTTCTCACGTACTCTCGGGTGTCTCTCCAACGTCTTTCAAGTGCTTCTCGCTGGGAACTATCTTAATCATTATTGGGCTGATTAGGGGTTTGTCGCCATGAAGGCCCTTGCTGGAAAGAGGTTCTCTCATCATAGGGACGTTTCCTAAATTTCCTATACCGGAAAGGTACATGACGACTATTCTCTCTTTCTTCTTGCTGCTCCGGGTTTACTCTACCTGGAGTTTTGACTTCAACGAGATTCGTCGCGACTTCCTTGGCTTTGTTCGTCTTAGTCAAATTTTGAGTATGAGCCGTATCAAGCTTTCGTAAAACGTTATCAAGTTTTTCTAGGTCCCGTATATTAGCTGCAATTAATATTTCTTGAACATTAGGCGGAAATTAGAGAGTGATGACCTGTGTAAGCTCTTGCTCCGGTAAAGGAGGATCTAAAAATTGCATTTTCCTGAGATGAAAAATCAGAAAATCTGAGTTCGAGAAGAGTTAACGGATACATTTATTTCCGGGAGTATAATTGAAACTTAATCAGGTGTTGTGTCTCAGGGTTAAAATAGCGTTTGATTAATGCTTCTTTGAATTCCTGATACTTTCAGACACTGAACTAAAAAGCAGTGTACCACATCAGTGCCCTTCCTTCCAGTAATCGCGGCGCTACATGCAATTGGCGATTAGATTTAACGCGATTTTCCTGAAAGTATTCTTCGAGATTTAGGAGAAACTTCTTATCGGTGTACTCTTTTCCCAAAACTGTTGCTGGTTTTTCCTCAGACAGCTAGAAAGCCGTAGAGACGTTAGGTGTTTCTCCACTGATAGTCTGAAAACTCGATGATAGTACATCATGTTCAATTCGGGAGACATTGCAGTTGAGAGATTCCGTGTTCCCTTGAAGTTCAAGTGTAATAGTCTTAACCTGCCCCTGAATGGAATTCTCAACCTCCTTAATCTTTCTCTCCAAATGAGATTTAACTTCTGTTACGTCTCGACTTAAATCCGAAAGTGTGCAATCTCCGATTGAGTCTTGAAGCGCTTCTCAGCTTCCTCTTGGTGCGTCTTCAAAAAATTCAATTCATTTCCCAGCTTGTTGAAATTATTTTTAACGGAATCGTGAATGTTTTCTTGAATATAGGCCATTCTGGCTTGAGCAAGTGACAACTGTGCATGGGATTCTTTAAAGTCGCCTTCAAAGACACTACTTCATTAAGAACATTCATAGAAGTAGGAAAGGCGGTTTTTAAATCCTCAGCAACCTGCATTTTAATCTCTTCCTTTATGGTTTCTAAGTCACGTGTTAACTTTTCATTTATCTCCGTGAACTTAGAAACCATTCTATTATTTGATTCATCGAACAGTTTCTCAATCTCGGCACCATCACTGTTCAGCATTCGTTCTAAATTACGATTAACCTCTGCGAATTTCTGATTGACAGATTCCGTTAATTTCGTAATGTTGACCTCATTAGCCCCCCTAAGTTCAATTATGCTAGCATTAGTGGCCTCAATACGATTTTCTAGGGTATCATTTGATTCCGCAATCCTGCTCTCTAGAGTACTGCTAAGTTGATTCATACCAGCGTTAGTTGCCTCAATACGACAATCAATCAATCAATCAATACTGATCTGCATTTAGGGCAGTCGCCCAGGTTGCAGATTCCCTATCTGTTGTTTCCCTAGACATTTCTTAAACGATTTCAAAGAAATAGGAATTTTATTGAACATCCCCCTTGGTAAGTTATTCCAGTCCCTAATTCCCCTTCCTAAAAATTAATATTTGCCCCAATTTGTCATCTTGAATTCCAATTTTATCTTCATATTGTGATTTCTCCTGCTTTAAAAAAGACGCCAATCAAACTTATTCGTCTACTAATGTCATTCCATGCCACCTCTCCGCTAACAGCTCGGAACATACCACTTAGGCGAGCAGCTCGTCTTCTTTCTCTCAGTTCTTCCCAGCCCAAACATTGCAACATTTTGGTACCGCTACTCTTTTGTCGGAAATCACCCAGAAATATCGAGCTGCTTTTCCTTGGATTTCTTCCAGATCTTGAATCACGTAATCCTGGTGTCTCGTACACTGAAACCATACTCAAGGTGGGGTCTTACCAGAGACTTATATGCCCATTCATTTTCATCCTTACTACAACCCGTAAAAACCCTCATAATCATGTGCAGAGATCTGTATCCTTTTTTTACAAACCCATTTATGTGATTACCCCAATGAAGATATTTCCTTATATTAACACCGAATTACTTACAATGATCCCCAAAAGGAACTTTCACCCCATCAATGCAATAATTAAAACTGAGAAGACTTTTCCTATTTGTGAAACTCGCAACCTGACTTTTAACCCCGTTTATCGACATACCACTGCCTGCTGTCCATCTCACAACATTATCGAGGTCACGTTGCAGTTGCTCACAATCTTGTAACTTATTTATTAGTCTGTACAGAATAACATAATCCACAAAAAGCCTTACCTCGGATTCCACTTGTTTACTCATATCATTTATATACGAAAACATAAAGGTCCAATAATACTGACTTGAGGAATTCCCCTCTTAATTATTACAGAGTCAGATAAAGCTTCCCCTACTCTAATTCTCTGAGATCTATTTTTAGAAACATAGAAACCCATTCGGTCACTACTTTGTCTAGTCCAGTTGCACTCATTTTTGCCAGTTGTCTCCCATGATCCACCCTATCAAATGCTTTTGACAGGTCAATCGCTATACAGTCCATTTGAACTCCTGAATCCAAGCTATCTGCTATATCTTGCTGGAATCCTACAAGTTGAGCTTCAGTGGAATAACCTTTCCTAAAACCGAACTGCCTTCTATCGAATCAGTTATTCATTTCGCAAACATGTCTAATATAATCAGAAAGAATTCCTTCCCAAAGCTTACATGCAGCGCATGTCAAACTTACTGGTCTGTAATTTTGACTTTATGTCTATCACCCTTTCCTTTATACACAGGGGCTACTACAGCAACTCTCCATTCATTTGGTATAGCTCCTTCAACCAAACAATAATCAAATACGTACTTCAGATAAGGTACTATATCCCAACCCATTGTCTTTAGTATATCCCCAGAAATCTTATCAATTCCGGCCGCTTTTCGAGTTTTTAACTTTTGTATCTTATTGTAAATGTCATTGTTATCATATGTAAATTTTAATACTTCTTTAGCATTAGTGTTCTTCTCTATCTGGACCTTATCCTTGTAACCAACAATCTTTACATACTGCTGACTGAATATGTCTGCCTCTTGAAGATCCTCACATACACACTCCCCTTGTTCAGAAATTGTTCCTGGAATGTCCTTCATGGAACCTGTTTCTGCTTTAAAATACCTATACATACACTTCTATTTTTCACTAATATTTGTATGACAGCCAATTATGCTTGCCATCATGTTATCCTTAGCTGCCTTCATTGCTAGATTCAATTTCCTAGTAAGTTCCTTCAATTTCTCCTTACTTCCACAGCCATTTCTATTTCTTTCCAATCTACACCTCCTTAGTCTCTTTATTCCTGTATTATAATAAGGTGGGTCATTACCATTGCTTCACTCTTTAAAGGCACAAACCTGCTTTCACATTCCTTAACAATTGCTTTAAACCCATCCCAGAGTCTGTTTACATTCTTATTTACCGTTTCCCACCGATCATAGTTACTTTTAGAAACTGCCTCATGCCTGCTTTATCAGCCATATGGTACTGCCTAATAGTCCTACTTTTAAGACCTTCCTTCCTTTCTATCACATTTATTTTTAACTACGACAAAAACAGCTTCATGATCACTTATGCCATCTGTTACTTCGGTTTCTCTATAGAGCTCATCTGGTTTTACCAGCACCACATCCAGGATATTTATCCCTCTAGTTGGTTCCATCACTTTCTGAATTATCTCTCCTTTCCACATTAGCTTATTTGCCATTTTTGGTCATGTTTCCTGTCGTTCGCATTTCCTTCCCAATTGACTTTTTGTAAATTCAGATATCTCGCTGTAATTACATTTCTTTCCATGTCGTTTCCCACATAGCTGTTTGCCGTAGCAAATAATACTGAATCCGTGTCAGCGCTACCCTTTCCCGGTCTGTACACCCCAAGGACATCAACTTGCCTATTATCTTTAGAAAAAAGCCTTACACCTAGAATTTCATGTTTCTCATCTTTAACGCTTTTGTAGCTTACAAATTCTTTCACCAGAATGAATACTCCCCCTCCCACCATTCCTGTCGTATCTCTACGATACACTCTCCAGTTCCGTGAGAAAAATTCTGCATCCATTATATCATTTCTCAGCCATGATTCAACTCCTATTGCAATATCTGGTAAATATATATCTATTAAATTACTTAATTCTATTCCTTTCTTTACAATACTTCTATAGTTCAAAACTAACATTTTTATATCATCCCTAGTTGACTTCCAGATCTCTGTACCCTTGTCACCGCTCCCTAGACAACCCCGCTTCCCAGAACGTACCTCCCTATTATCCTTCCAAAAAAATTTCCTAACTTATACGTACCAGTGCGGTTTAAGTGAAGGCCGTCTGAGCGCAGATCCCTTTGTCCTACCCACCCATTAGGATCTAGAAATTTCACTTTCTCACCGCTCACCACCCTCTAGGACCCCGGTACCACCTAGGGGTGATGAGGTGAATAACCTTACCCACCAGGGTGAGAGAAGAAGAGAGAGGAAGAGAGAGAGAGAGAGAGAGAGAGAGAGAGATAGATAGAGACCCTGGCGAGAAGGTTGTTAGCGTGCCCGCCCCAAAATGGGAGTTATAGCGAACACGAGGAAGGGTGATGGGCACAAGAAGAACAACAACAAGTACAGTCACAATATAAAAAACAAGAACCATAGAAAACTTACCGGAAACAGCGGAGGAAGACGACTAAAAGGCCGTGGAAGAAAAAGCACAAGAAAAACGGTGGCAGTGCTCCACCGAACGTGGCGAATGAAAACCGACACTTCAATTAAGTTGAAAAAATTTAATGGAAGGGCAAAAGGGTGGTAACAAACCAAGTCATAAAGATGATAAAGCCTAAGTTTATTTTAAAACGTAATGCCAAAATGTAAATAAAATCAACGTAAGGTTGAAAAAAGGAAAAGGTAATCAACAATAAGTAAAATAAATTAGAATATGCCCAGGTAGGGTTTAAAAGACAATTAATTCGTTACTAATTAACAATTAATGGAAAATAAATACTCTTTAACAGATAATAAATAGAGAACTTTATGAAAACAACAAGAAAGAAAGGATGACCTCCGTACCTAATAAAATGTGATCAGAAAACAACGGAAAACCAATAGACTTTCTTACATAAATGTTACCTTGAAATTAAATGTGATCGATCACGGATAGCTATTTAATAAAAAAACTAAGTTAACAATTATTCAATAAAATGGATCTTCAACGCGGCCGTTTCTCATAATTACCAAATTTGAAAACGTTCAGTTTTCACCAAGGACAGTTTCCAAGACAAACAGAATTTTACGTTAAAATACCTCCTCACGCGGGGCAAGGAAATGGTAACACAACATAAAAGGAGGAGAAAATAAAATAAATTAATTAATTTAAACAGTAAACGATACACTCAACCCCGAAATATATAATTCAAGATCCACACCGGCTCAACACGCCAGACAACTCTTAACCCGACAACAATACACACACGAACCGTTGCCAAGGTAACCACTAAACAAAAGCAACGCCTCCTAAAACACGGAGGAAACCAGGCAAGAGAAAATAAATTTAATTCACCCAAAAACCCAGAAGGGGGAGGGGAGAAGAAAACATACCAAACAAATTAGAAAACAAAACACAGGAAAGCAAACAGAAAGCCGAAGAAGGTAAAGCTCGGTACCTTGGAGACTGTACCTTGGTTTACAAAGAAGGTTACAATTTGAAGTGCCAAAAGTAGATCAGTAAAATTTTAAATTAATAATTCCAATTTAGTTCATGGTGAACCTTCTACATTACTGTGATTAGCTGCCGAAACTGTTTTTCAGATTTTCGATACCACACACGCAAATAGGAATTAATTTAACGGCGAAGTCCAAATATTTATTATTATTATTATTATTATTATTATTATTTTTCCAGAAATCTTCGAAAATATCAAAATCCTCTTCAGGACGACGTTTAAAGTGTGTCAAACACTGGTACATACCTTTGGTGATGACGAAAAGAGAAGAATTTTAACCTGACATTGTTGACGAAGAAATACAGTCACACCACTGGCATCCAGACCTCGTTGTGAAGTATCCAGACGAAAAATAAATCCAAAAACATGATCAGAAGGAATGGCAGGAGGTCTCCAATTAGATTACCTGGGGAAAATCCCCGTTAACATCGAAATTACGGAGGTTTCCAGGTACTCCACGACTCCATGACGCCGGACACAAAACCACACCAGTTCGACATGGCTGACTGAAGCTAACTGCCTCTCGCGTCGGCAAGCAAGGAGCGGGCAAGTTTGCCTGGTCGTAGGCCAGCGCATGCGCAACCAAACAGAGCTAGGAGATACTGCGCGCGGCCTACATTAGTTTAAAACGGTATGTCGAGCAGTCAATTGACACAGATATTCTAGGGCTCACAGGCCAGTTCAAAATGTTTATAAGGGGGAGGCTCACATTATTTAATATTGTCTCAACTTCCAGTTTCCCACAGACCTACTTCATAGTCTCATTTAAATCCCCAATCACCCTCCAGTCAGTATCCCTCCTGATAACAATCTCCGCTTTTTTACACTTCACCCGTGCTGCATTTACCAGATCCCACACATCCCAACTATGTTGGTACTTATATCAGCTTGCCTTACGTTGTTGGTACCAACGTGAGACACTACCACCTTCTCCTTCCCCTCCTCCCTCTCTTCTACTTTCTTCAACATCTGCCTGAACCTAATTCCTGGATAACACTCTACCTTGGTTCCATTTCCTCCACACACTTTCCCCACATGTGTAACGATGGAATCCCCCATGACCAGAGTCTCAACCCTACCCACCTCATTTGATCCCCTCCCCTCGTGGTCAGCCCTATCTTTCCTGATAGCTTCAGAAGCTACTTCCTTCTCCCTTTTCTCCTTCCTATGGCCCTGTTCCACCTGTCTTTTCCTATCTTCTACTCTACATGTTCCTTTCCTACCTTTTCCCTTCCTACTGCTTCTACACATCTCAGCGACAGTTCACTGTTCCTCACCTTCCCTCTGTTGTTCTACCTACAGTGATTCGTACCGATTTCGCACAGACACCAGTCCTGAATTCTGATCCTGAATAGCACCCTTAGCCTGCAATCTCCTTCCCCTTAGAACATTAGACCACTTGTCTTCTACAACTCCTCCTTCATCTCCCTCTTGTACACTTACTGTATCTTGTAAATTGTTTGAGGGAGGCCTATCCTCATTCCTGTCTTCTTCGAGAATCCTAATTATCTCCCTCGAACTCTCCAACTCCTCCCTCATACCCCTCAATGCCACGCCACACCCACAGTTCCTACAATTGCACTCCTTAGCCATTCTTTACGAAAAAATGAAAAGAAAAGTGCTTATCAAGAAAACTTAAAATAAAGCACTACAACACAGTAGTGAAACCAGAATGCCTTTATGCCAGCGAATGTCTAGCACTGAACTACAAGCTTGATAAATTAGAAATATTAGAAAGAAGAATTATAAGGAAAATATTAGGTCCTCCAAGAATTGCAGAGTTTTGGAAATTAAGAAGTAACAATGAAATTTACCAGAACGTAGAAAACATATCAGAAACAATAAGAAAAAGGAGATTGCTATTTCTTGGACACATTTACAGAATGGATGACAATAGACTAACTAAACGAATCTTCAAGTACCTTTGGGAAAAGAAATCAACTACCACCTGGATTCAAGAAGTCAAGAAAGACCTGGAAAGGAACAACATACGAGAAGAAGACTTATTGGAAAGAAAGATTTTAGGAAGAAAGTCTTACAAATGGAAGGATTCCAAGGGAGGAAGGAAAAGAAAACAGGCACAAAGTGGACTGAAGACAGGAAAAAGAAACACAGTGAAACAACGAAAGAATACTGGAAGAAAAGGAAAGAACTAAGGAGGAACAATTGAAATTGTAACGTAGTCCTTAGAAGGCCGGACCGCAAGAAGAAGAAGAAGAAGAAAAGAAAATGAAAAATAAAATAACTTATGTGCAAACACAATGAACGGAGGATATTTTGTCTGGGATAGTACTCAAAGATCACACGACAATAAGGTAATTAATATACGACTACAATACTACTTAGTCGAACTCTACTTTTATCCTACAACACCCTAACAGGATAAAAACTGCTGTTAATTACTGAATACCGAAAGGAATACACAAGAATTACACAATTCTAAACTTCAGTTAAGCCTATCCTAATTACAACAAAATTTTAGTAAGAGCGTTTCTACGGATACCTCTACTATACCGGTAGTACACAAAAGATTTACGACGTACTAGATTGGCGTTAGTTTTGGAAATCTCCTCATTAAGGCTATTTTTAAAGCCACTACTGCCGCAAGTATATTTTTCATGTTGATATTATTGTTTCACAAAATGCAGAAAATACAATCATTCAAGTAAGAAGTGCCATTAATGTCCAATGGCGAAGTTCCTTATTTCAAGGCCAAAAAGACGAAACACTTAAAGACTACACGGTGCATAAAGTTCAATTACTGTGATTATAAAATGTTTACACATGAAAATAATTCTATCGCTTGTACCTTTCAAAGTTCTTATAGATGTGTCCTCTAAGTTGAAATTCATCAAAATCACTGAAATTATTGAAGTTTATCGTGCTTAAAGTTTATCTCTGAAAATTAAGCTTGAATGTAAAGTAATCACTGTTCTATTATTGCATCCTGCTAGTGTCACATTTCCTAGTTATTCGATCCCTGCGCTTTTCAAGCTACTATTTCATACTCCCACTGATCGGGCTCTCGTTTCATATGTCTCCTGATCGAGCCCCACGCTTTAGGGGTCATATTTTCATACTACTCTCTCTCTCTCTCTCTCTCTCTCTCTCTCTCTCTCTCTCTCTCTCTCTCTAACCGTATCGACGACGCCCGTACATAATTCAGTGGAGATCATGGGTTTGACGTCAGGGCGTGTACGGTCATTGCTTAGGAAACGTCAGAGAGAGGGTAGCACAATAAGTTCTTATTGTTTTGAGCTTTTTTTATTCAAAAGAAACAAGAAAATCATATCAACTTGTCATAGATGAACTGTTGAATATACAGAGTTCAGGTTGGAAAATATGGACGCCGTCCCTACGGTGTCGGCGTCGAGGATATCCCGTGATTATGATCTCCTTTCCCTCACCATTGAACACCACTCTGCACCATGGAACCGCTTAATCCCTCGGTGGTCAACGGCCCTGAGAAAACTGGTAGAGAGGCTCGAACCAAGGAGTCTGATGACAGGTGAAGTGCAGCCTGGAATGTATAGTTAATGATTGAATTCCACTTATCCCAAGAAGGGAGTAAAGAAGCGTGTAACACCGAACAGGATGTCAATAAAATCTGAACGACATTCCCTTACAGCACTGCACTGCGAGTTACGAGTTCCACTGTTCGTAAACTTTAGCACACACAAATAAGTTTCAAGTGATGCTTTTATCGAAGAGATTAAATCAGTTTTACGAAAGTTTAATTAACATAGTTCTAAAGTGAAATAATTACTCTCCGATTCATTCGTCGGAAAAGTAATGAATGGAGTAGTGTGAAAAACACAGTTCGTAACCTTCTCCATCACTAAGGTTAATGCAATTAATTTAACACTGTTTTTTTCTAAACACAGTCTAATGAAAATCAAAAAATGTCATAGAGACGTAATTTTATAGAACACTTGAAAGTATGACAAACGTCGTAATGAAGCCAATCCTTTCTCGATACACCGTCTTTCGAAGTTTCCTGAAGCACACAATCTTTCAAAGCACAATCTCATAAATTTAACACAGTTCTTTAATTTAGAATAGTTATTCGAAATTAACACAGTTCTTTCATTTAGCACAGTCTTTAGAAGTACGAAAAGAAATTAAGTTTCCGTACAGAAACAGTATCAAAGAGCACAGTTCCTACGGATATAAACAAAGTCTTTCACTGAGCACAGTCATTAAGGTAAGTTAAGACATTGTCTAACGCAAGAGGCTAAGTTCCTACACTGAGGCACAATCGGTTCATATGTGATAAGGCACAGTTTTTCAGAAAATAAAAAACAGTTTTGTAAATGCACATTCGGAGTGCTATTCAAACGAAATTATTTGAATGCACAGTCTTTAAGAGAACAACTAAGTTTTCTTACGAAGCACAAGCTTTCAGTTTTTCTCACGAGTCGCTTCGCGTATGTTTGTTCGTAGAATGAGTGTTCCTTTTACGAGATTAATCCTATTACACTCGTGTCACTGTTAAATGTTAGTCAATCACTATAAATTACTTGTAATATTTTAAACACCCCTTCTCACACTTGAAATTTAGAGTTCGAGGTTCGCACCTCGGACTTAGAAAATTTACTGAGCATTCGTACTTTAAGCGTAGAGCATCGGCGTTTTGCCAGGCAGAGTAACGATGTAGAATCCATGTCCCACAGCTGGTCCGCGCAGGAGACGCCTGGGACGACACGAAGATACCGATTTACTATTTTTTTCTTTCGGGGGTTTCGGGCGCCCCCGAAGCTCGCTCCCCTCGCGTGGTAATCGACACAATCTACATTGCCTCCAACATGCTATTAATTTCTAAGAAGAAAAGAGATAGCAGGGAAGAGTGGGAAAGGTACTACAGAAGTACCTCCCTGTTTGCACGTTAGACGCGTTACCAGGCACGGTTTGTGTTGGTAAGGTGGTGTTAAGGTGTGGTATTAATGGTCACGGGAAAACCACATAGGCAGAAAAGAGAAGGAGCCTACATGTAAAACCTGACATATTTTGATAGCACATGCAAGGATGTGGGCTGGAAAAGTCCAGAGGTTGTGTTAGTTAGAAAACTGTGTCATGCAGTCATAACCATTTTCCTTTGCGTTTGTTAATTAATATGAGTATCAGTCTTCCTTGTCACTGCCGGGTGCAGCTCGCCTGGGAATTGGGCCACAGGTTGGTCCCTTCGTCCAGTATCCAGCGTTCTCTAGTGCCAAGTCTCCTTTACTGACAAGGGAAATAGAGCTAAGCCTTACTTAATGTAAGGGGCTTCTTCATTTCCACCTGAAGACTTCCATGTCTTGCGGTGTTGTTAGCATACACTTGTCGCTGCAATCTATAACTATATAATTTTTTTTTTGCTATTTGTTTTACGTCGCACCGACACAGATAGGTCTTTGGCGACGATGGGATAGGAAAGGCCTAGGAAGTGGAAGGAAGCGGCCGTGGCCTTAATTAAGGTATAGCCCCGGCATTTGCCTGATGTGAAAATGGGAAACCACGGAAAACCATCTTCAGGGCTGCCGACAGTGGGGCTCGAACCCACTATCTCCCGATTACTGGATACTGCCCGCACTTAAGCGACTGCAGCTATCGAGCTCGGTCTATATAAATTTATGTACACTATTATACGCATTATTACCTCAATAGAGTGCGGGCAGCTCTTCCGCACTCGTGTCCTGTAATATAGTGTAAAACAATGTAAACAATAACTGGAAAGTTATACTGAACAATAATGGAGCTAAAGAAGTAATTGCATAATACGAGGGCAGATCAGAAAATAAGTTGCAATTCCCAGTTATGGCCATTTATTACACCACCTATACAACAGCAACACGACTATAATGACATACACTGTAACGTCACTTTTCCACATAGTTTCCAAGAGATTCCAAACATTTCTGCGAACGCACAACCAAGTTGTCGATGCCGGATGCATAGAAATTTCCTCCAGCGTTCTGCAACCACTCGGAGACAGCGGCCTTCACCTCCTCATCGGTCTGGAAACGTAGACCACCGAGCTCCGTTTTGAGTTTACCGAACAGATGAACGTCACATGGCACTAGGTCGGGACTGTAGGGTGGATGTTGCCAGACCTCCCCTTTGAAACGCTGCAGCAGTTCTCTCGTTTGGCAGGCCTTGTGTCGTGTTGCGTTATCATGCAACAAAATCACACCGGCGCTCAATGTCCCCCGGCGCTTCTCCTTAATTGCTTTACGCAACCGGTGCAACGTTTGACAATACGACGCCGCGTTGATCGTCGTCCCTTTCGGCATGAATTCCACGTGCAGCAAACCCTCCATATCAATGAACACTGTCGCCATAACCTTGCCGGCTGAAGGTTGAACCTTGGCCTTCTTTCGTTGTGGTGGTGAGGGGTGCACCCATTCCATTGAGGTTCGCTTCGTTTCGGGCGTGAAGTGATAGACCCACGTTTCGTCGCCTGTGACGATTCGCCTCAGAAACCCGTTGCCGTCTGCGGCACAGCGTTGCAAAAATGCCAGGGAGGATTGGAAACGTTGTTCCTTGTGCTCATCGGTGAGAAGACGTGGGACCCATCTTTGACACAGCTTACGATATCCAAGGTCCTCGTGAACAATGGTGAACACACTGCCATACGACATGTTCAGCTGCGTCGCGATTTCTCTCAGTTTAATGCGCCGGTTCTGTCTAATTGTTGACTTTTGCACGGGTCCTGGACGTTGCGGGCCTGCTTTCGCGATGGTTTTCCGTGATATCCATGCGTCCGGCTTCGAATTGCTGACACCACTTTACGATACCTTACCGGGAAATAGCCCGCTCCCCATACACAGCACTAATTTCACAATGAATGTCCGTGCAATTCTTCGTTTTGGCCCTATGAATCGGATTGTCGCACGCACCTCATATTTGGTGTGAACGTCCAGTTGACGCGCCATTGTATTTGGCCGCTATTCCCACAATACTAGACGAGACACCACAGCGACCTGCCTAACAGAGGTGTGGGCAATTTCTGTCCCTTTCTCCGCTGTGCCCACGTTTGCGACATACAGCCCGCTGCTGCGGCGCGTTAGTGCAACTAACCTTTTGATCCATCTACGTAGAATGGTTAGTTTCTTGAGGTAGGCTTTCTGTCCACTCCCTTGTCACTGGCAGGGGCGGAGGTGGGTGGATGGCTGCGTTGCCTTCGTCGTTTGAATTTCTTCTCCCAATCCTTCCTCGATTGCTTCCCTGTGGTGGTTAGAGCTGTAACATAGGAAACATAATAGGCATGTATATATACACACACACACACACAAGTGTTTTGCAGTGTGGGATGTGTGCGAAATGTTGAGTGGGTGTCAGCTTATTACGCCATTCCGAGTCCAAATCCCGCAGCGTATAAGAAAATTCCACAGCTAGTGTCGGTGAACATCTCAGGGATTAAATCAAATATAAATGTTTTTACGTGAATTCGACTGAGAGTTACTCAATACAACGCTTCCATTTACGTCAGACAAGTTTTACAGATGTTTCAGTTTAAATTCGACCGCAGAATCAGCAAATATTTATCAGCTATGTTATCATATTATTTTATATAGGTACTAATATTATAATCTATAAATAATAATAATTAATTAAATTTTAATAACTATTATTTATTCAAAACTGTACAATGCGATGGATAAATGAAATTTGAGGCTCGAATATTCATCAATATTTACAATAATATTTCATTAAAAGCATTGGTTGAGTACCGTTTTTAATCTTAATCATCATAGTCTTCAATGAAAAAGTAATATCAGTTTCTCTCTAAGGTTTTGATTTTATTTGAGTAAATATATAATTTATTTCACATAAATCTTCGTAAACTGGAATTCTTTAAATAAAATTTCCCTGTCTTAACACAAAATGATTCTCACATCTCCTAAACCTAGGTTTCTTATTAAGTTAAAGAACAGAACATTGAAGAGCTTGTTCAAGACCGACTCCAATCCTCAGACCGTAATATTAAAAAAAAAAAACATGCCGTCCGAAGTAGCCGGATTGCTGGTATTGGTTAACACGAAAATATCACGTACATATTATATAAACGGCGGTAAATTAACATGATAAATGTAATATCATAGGGAAAATCACTTTTACACGTATCAAAACGCTTCGCCAACAAGAATCATATATATACTGCTAGAGAAGAAACCAACAAGCTGATTATTTAGAAATTTCATACCGAGCTCGATAGCTGCAGTCGCTTAAGTGCGGCCAGTATCCAGTATTCGGGAGATAGTAGGTTCGAACCCCACTGTCGGCAGCCCTGAAAATGGTTTTCCGTGGTTTCCCATTTTCACACCAGGCAAATGCTGGGGCTGTACCTTAATCAAGGCCACGGCCGCTACCTTCCCACTCCTAGCCCTTTCCTGTCCCATCGTCGCCATAAGACCTATCTGTGTCGGTGCGACGTAAAGCAACTAGCAAAAAAAAAAGAAATTTCAATTCGTCAAAGAACGCTTTTTCTTAGATTTCACTTCGCTAGATAGATGAAAATACATTATAAAACTTTTGAAATTATACTTCTAACATCATTTTGAATGTTTCAAAATAAATTAAGGTACGAAATTCCTCTATTTGTTCGCGCTCATGAGAACTGAGAAATACAATTTGTTTCCTTAGTTTTGAAGTGGTGGACACTTTCTTAAATTCAGCACCCAACGAATAGGAAGTACACCCGAAATAATAATGTTATTGGCTTTACATCCCACTAACTACATTTGTTACGGTTTTCGGAGACGTCGAAGTGCTGAAACTTAGTCCTGCAGTAGTTCTTTTACTTCCCAGTAAATCTACCGACACGAGGCTGACGTATTTGAGCAACTTCAAATACCACCGGACTGAGCCAGCATCGAATCTGCCAACTTGGGCTCAGAAGGCCAGCGCCTTAATCGTCTGAGTCACTCAGCCCAAGTACATCCGAAACGATGTTAACCTAATGAACGGCCCTGGTAATGTTAACATAATGTTGACATAAGGCATAACAGCACTTCACACAATGATAGTAACCTTAGTAATGAAACGTTCAGACACTAAAGATATAATAGGTTTTTACCCATTAAAGAATATGAGTGCAAAAACTCTATTGACTAAACATTGATATTTAACCACGTGCACGAGCTTCAGTTCGGCGCAGTCTGCTTAGTTTTGAAGTGGTGGACACTTTCTTAAATTCAGCACCCAACGAATAGGAAGTACACCCGAAATAATAATGTTATTGGCTTTACATCCCACTAACTACATTTGTTACGGTTTTCGGAGACGTCGAAGTGCTGAAACTTAGTCCTGCACATAGACACTGGTGGAATAACACAATATCAATTATATTCTATCTAAATTAATATTTTTTGAGGAACACGAATAGTTTGGAAGTAGAGAAATGGCATCCCTAACCACAGCATGAATCGGAAGGTGTTGGTAGTGTAAAACCCTACGTTACAAACCCAGCTAATCCCTCTAAGTCTCTATTTCTTCTGTGTAACAGTATACAGATTGATCTAACTGTCACACTTATAAGTTATGTTATACTCCAAGATCCAGCCAAACATTTCCGCAGGCAAAACACAGATTATTGTAAAATAAACTTGCATCTAAGTCACTCGACACTTTCAAGCACATAGACACTGGTGGAATAACACAATATCAATTATATTCTATCTAAATTAATATTTTTTGAGGAACACGAATAGTTTGGAAGTAGAGAAATCGCATCCCTAACCTCAGACTTATTCTCAAAATGATGTATGCACGCTACATTTTTGTCATGGACTTCAAAATAATCACGATGACTATTCCTAACCCATTTCTGTCTTAATGTTCTATTCCGTAGGAAACGTAAGAATAGTTGTATGAGAGGCATTGGCATAGTTAGACTGAAACCTGATCCACCTAGTGCACTCATGTTCTTTAATGGGTAAAGCACGATCAAAACAAACATATTCTCAAATTACTGAGTATAATTACAGATCGTATGTATCCACTGACTCATATAAATACTCTATATATATATATTCTATATAGAAAGTAACATTTATCGTCAAATTTCATAAAATTACACAGACTACATATGATAACAACAAACCAAAACAAACCCAGATTTCCAACAATTCCGGCTACTCGATTCGCCATCTTTGAACGATCGAGAGTAGCATTAAGGTCTGAGGATTGGAGTCGGTCTTGGCTTGTGTACTGTACTATCGATATGTAGGATATCGATGTGTGTGTTGTAAGATCAGGGAGAATATTTTTATTTATGCTTTGGATATAATGGCGACTGGCAATAAAGAGATTGTTTATTTCGTTTAAATCGCTAATTATTCAGTACATTGGCGCAGTCGGTAAAATCCGTTGATTAAATCCGTAAACTAAACCTTAAGAAGATATTAAAATGGAAAGAAACAGCACTAGGCCTATACAAATTTTCGATGTAAATGGAGATGGCACAAGCCTTGCTTCTAGATGGAAAAAATGGAAACGTTCTGTCGAATTGTATATTGCCGCAAAAGGAATAGCATATTCTGCTAGAAAACAGGCAATTTACCTACATTCGGGTGAAGAAGGCTTGCAAGAGAAATTTTATTCTATCCCTGAACACAACACTATTCCTACGGGTAAATCTGTGCATGAATATACTTTAGGATTGATAGATAAACATTTTTACGGAAAAGCAATCCGCTATTTGAGCGACATATTATGAAGTCTATGAAACAGGATGTTAATGAAACATCTGACGCCTTTATATCTAGGTTGCGTCCACAAGTAGTCAAATGTGATTTTAAAGATACCACAACAAAAAAAAGAATTTGAGGACATGTTTATTTGTGACCAGTTCGTAGAGGGTTGCAAATTAGCTGAAGTCAGAAAGAGAATATTGGAAATATCCTCTGTCACACTAGACGATTTGGTTGACATTGAATGGGCTCAGACATCACATTTTAGTAAAGACGTCGGTTCTGAGAAAGATATGAAGAAATATGGGATTTCACAAAGAACTATTTTCAATGGTGGCAAAAAAAACTGGTGCTCCGCAGAAAACTAGTTATAGTTATCAAAATAGAGGAGAAAGGGAATGTTATCGCTGTGGGGATAAAAAAACACTTAGCAAGTGACCTCCAGTGTCCTGCAAGAAACAAAGTTTGCCAGGCTTATAATTTAACGGGGCACTATCGGAAGTGTTGTAGAACAAAAAGGACATATACGTTAGAATGGGGGGAGTCAATTGTTGATAATAATTAATTTCGTGTGGCTATTTCTAGCCGAGTACAGCCCTTGTAAGGCAGACCCTCCGATGAGGGTGGGCGGCATCTGCCATTTGTAGGTAAGTGCGTGTTAGTGTGGTGGAGGATAGTGTTATGTGTGGTGTGTGAGTTGCAGGGATGTTGGGGACGGCACAAACACCCAGCCCCCGGGCCACTGGAATTAACCAATTAAGGTTAAAATCCCCGACCCGGCCGGGAATCGAACCCGGGACCCTCTGAACCGAAGGCCAGTACGCTGACCATTCGGCCAACGAGTCGGACAGTTGTTGATGTCGAAGTTTCTTACGTGGGCAACGTCAAATATGAAGTCGGCCCTAGATGTAGTAGTGATTTAGACTACACCTTTCTTACAAATGACGAAAAAAACGGGAGACAACGGGGAAGACCACTTGTCTATTGTCAGGGGTACCCTTCGTTTTTATTATTGACTCGGGATCTACTTGCGATGTTATTGACCAAGAAACTTGGAAGGAATTTAAAAGGAAGCAGGTAACCGATAAAGTAAAATTAATGAAGAGTTCAAAAATACTTTTCACTTATAGTAGAACCGATCCGTTGGATATTTTATGAGAGTTCGAGGGGGACATAACGCACTTCAGTAGAAAAATTAGTACCAATGTTGTAGTTATTAAAGGTAGGGGATCCCCTATTTTCGGACGTTCCTCTGCTACAAAACTAGGAATATTACAAATTTCTGAGCAGGTTAACCAGACGGTTGTTTCTGACACATCGAGGGTGGAAAAAATAAAGAATTTTCAGCTTAAATTACCAATCGACCATAAAGTCCCACCAGTTATTCAACCTCTGCGGAGGGTGCCATTGGCATTGAAACAAAAAGTAGCACAACGAATCCTTGAACTGGAACAAAATGACATAATTGAAAAGGTTGAAGGACCGTCAATATGGGTTTCCCCTCTTGTACCAATTCCAAAAGGTGACAGCGTTAGATTGTGTGTCGATATGCGAATGGCAAATAAAGCTGTACTAAAGGCTAGCCATCCCTTACAACCATGGAAGACATGTATGTATGTATGTATGTATGTATGTATGTATGTATGTATGTATGTATGTATGTATGTATGTATGGTCCTCAGCCCGAAGGCTGGTTGTATCCTCAACAGCTCTGCCATCAGCTGTCATAGATGGCCTAGGCATCACTGAAGAGGCGTACTAGGGAAACGAGGAGTGAGGTAGTTTCCCGTTGCTTTCCTCACTGAGCCAGAAGTTGCTATTACATATCAGTCTGCCAAGCCCACTGAAATGCACGCACCAACCGACCCTATGAGCAATATTTTCACACCATTCATAGCAGGGAATGGCTGCAAAAGGAATGGCATTACTAGCATCACTCATACCTCAGTCACTTTCATTTTGTCAAAGCCAAGGATAAAGCTGAGACAGATCAATGAAAGTAACAAGATTGCTCTAGCCCATACCAGAAGACATAGTGCACTGTAAACACTAGGTCCCGCCAGCAAAGGCATGGAAGACCTACAACCTGAAATTAGTGAAAGCAAATACTTTTCAAAGTTGGATGTTAGGTCAGCTTTTCACCATGTGGAGTTGCATCCAGACTCACGGAAGATTACCACATTTAGGCTTATATAGGTTCAAGCGGCTAATGTTTACTTTGAATCGGGCAGCTCCTGAGTTCCAAAAGATAATGGAGCATCTGATAAGGAACAAGATTCCTATAGGAGTTTACATATTTATTGATGACATTCTGGTGTATGGGGAATCTAATTAAATACATGATTCAAGATTTAAAAAGGTTCTTGAAGTTTTTCGCGAGCACGGTATTGAACTGAATGAGGAAAAGTGTGAATATGGTAAAACTTCAATTAAGTTATTGGGTCACATAATATCACCTAATGGGATTAGGCCTACTGAAGACAGAGTGGCGGCTCTGAAGAATTGCAGAAGACCACAAAATGTGTCTGAGCTGAGAGGTTTTCTAGGCCTACTGAACTATGTAAGTAGATTTATTCCGAACGTATCAACCATGACAGAACCACTGCGACAGCTTACACATAAATCTGCACAGTTTGTATGGAAACAAATACACCAAGAGGCTTTTAATAAAATAAAAAATACATCTAGTTCAGTTTTAGGATATTTCAACCCCAAGGACGAAACGATAGTGATGGCAGACGCTGGTCCAAAAGGACTTGGTGCGGTGCTGATACAACGGAACAATGAAGAGATCCCACGCATAATTTGCTACGTTAGTCGCAGCCTGTCGGACGTCGAACAAAGGTACTCTCAGACTGAGAAAGAAGCACTTGGGATTGTCTGGGCGTGTGAGCGTCTAAGGATTTTCCTGACGGGTAAGCAGTTTTCCCTGTATACGGACCATAAACCACTAGAGATAATTTTTGAGCCTAGATCAAAACCCTGCGCGAGAATTGAACGTTGGTTTCTGAGACTCCAATCTTTTGACTTCCAAGTTAAGTATGTAAAGGGGAAAAATAACATAGCATATCTTTTATCACGGTTAAGTGAGAATTCAATCGGTGAAGCCAATAAGGACAATTATCTGATGCACTTGGCTACGTATTTGGCTCCAGTTGCATTATCTTTGGAGGAAATAGATGAAGCTTCAAAAATTGATCCCACTCTAAAAAAGGTCCGTTCACATTTACAAACAGGGTGTTGGGATCGTAATGACGTTGACCTCCTTCCATTTCGGGCGATGATGTCGCAATTATGCGTCACGGGCAATATATTACTGAAAGAAACGCAGTTGGTAATTCCGAACAGTTTACAAACTAGGGTCCTTAGTTTGGCACACGAGGGTCATCCTGGAATTTTGGAAATGAAAAACAGACTCACATCTACGCCAGGGGCGTATTCTCCTTGAATGCAAGGCATTCATTGCATGCGTTATGATAACACAAAGAACTGACTGATTTACGATTTTAGGTTGTTTCAGGTCAAATATTAACGATTTCATCTCTCAGAAGTTCATAAGGTCCGCGCAACTGTACTAGTTCCGTTGCTTGATTACGTGTGGTGCTGGTGTAGTCTCGCCGTCTACTCCACTCTCGGAAGAAAGAGACAGCAAATCAACGAGCTAGAATAACATAGAGGGGCTGTATAACTGACATCAGCGCTCCCTGCTTGAAGCAAGTTGATAAGGGGCAGCCATGTTAACGGTTGTCAAAACAAAGCGAATTGGCGCGAGAGCATATGTTGAGGTGACAGGGAGATCGTGCATGCCAATTTAATTCCATAAGTTTTAAGAAATGAAAACATAGATTCTCGTTTTCAAGTATGCCAGCCGTAAGCTCAGCGTATGGTTGTACTAATCGGAGTAATTAAACCAAGGATATATCGTACTTTAAGTAAGTATTACTGAATTATAGCCGAGATTACTTTTTGTAATTTCTGTTTGTAATTAAATCTATTTTATTGTTTACTTAGCGAAAGTACGGATAGCCACGGTAATTGTTTGTCGAATTTTGTTTCAGATTTCGTTTAAAGAACAAGGAATTAACCGAACAATGCGTTGTGAGGGCGAAAAGAGATAAATGGTATCCCACTCAATTCAGTTGCTTATGCTCGGTACATTTCCAGCCCTATTTAATTTTCATTCACATTTAGAAATAAAGGAAATGGAGCGCCCACCACCAAGAAACGTAACCACAAAAAATCACTTATTTCGTTCAAACGTACACCAAGTATGGTAAATACAGTATTTTACTGCTATTTTTGAAATGTATACAGCCTTTATTGTAGATGTATGTTGCCTTGGTTTTTAAAACTATGCCACACTTCATAATGGACAACTTTCAAGCTTACCTTTCAGTTAGTAATCCCACTATGATATCGTAATGGGAGAAATATGATATCCCCCCTATATTATAATAAATAATTACTCTAAACGGTTATTGTGGTAAAGTATTCGTGGGCCGCCTCTGTGGTGCACTGGTTAGCGTGAGCAGCTGCCACCCCTGGAAGCCCGGGTTCGATTCCCAGCTCCGCCACGAAATTTGAAAAGGGGCACGAGGGCTGTACCGGGATTCTATCAGCCTGGGGAGGTCAACTGAGTAGAAGTGGGTTCCTCGAAGTGATTTTCCGTGGTTTCCCACTTCTCCTCCAGGCAAATGCCGGGATGGTACCTAACTTAAGGCCACGGCCGCTTCCTTCTCCCCCCACAAGGCCCCTGTTCAGCATAGCAGGTGCAGCCCTCCCTCACAGTTGTATCCCCCGACCCAATGTCTCACGCTCCAGAACACTGTCCTTGAGGTGGTAGAGGAGGGATCCGTCGCCGAGTCCGTGGGAAAAACCAACCCGGGATGGTAAAGAGATTAAGAAAGGAACACAGTACTCATGAGGATGCAATGAATTTTAAAATATGAACAGAATGAGGTTGTAACCTATTGTAGGTCCCTATGATATTAAGGTTTCCTGTCATAAATATTTATGTCCATCGTTTTTATTCTAATTTACGCTTAACCACAACAGCCAAGCAGAGTAACGCTTTTGTTCCGATTTCGAGGCCTATTCGTATGTCACTGTGCGATGATTTCGAACTACCCTACAATCAACTGATCGTGATGTTGGCCTCGTGCCGCAATATGATGAAGTGGCGGTATTCGCTTTCATGCTTCAAACTTTCGCCAACGGTCTTTAATTCTCCCCCAGCGATTCTAAAATGCGCATTTTCTACACTTTTCGTCATTTAAAGGCCGTGTCCCCTTGCTTGTGTGACCACAGGAAACGTGGCGGGCATTCGTTCTATTAGGTTCACCCAGGCAGCGCTTCCGCCTCTCTATGTTATTCTAGCTCGTTGCAGCAAATGGAGGAGTTAACGACGTAAGGCATTCAATCTTAAAATTGCATTCAATGGCAGACGTAGTGCTGAAACCCTCCGAACGATGTCGCTGCAATTGAAACTTGGTCAGAATTTGTCACCCCATACCCGTGCTACCCTCTGCCATCTGTTAGCAACTTGGAGAAAGTCGACATGTTTACAGCGAACGGGACACACAGATTACCCCCTAGGGAGAACCCAACGTGACGAAACTGACCAATGCCACTGGGGTGACTTAACTCCAGTGCTTGAGTTGTGGCTAACTAGTGAGTTAATTCATTGTGTGTTTTGCTGATTAGTGAGTTCATTCTGTGTGTGCTGTTCCTGTGCTATTCGTCGTTTTGCGCACATGTGGTATTAACGATGGATGAGTCTAAAACGGATATAACTGTAAATCAGTTTGAAAAGCCATCTACTGGCCGTTCGTTTGATGAAAAGATGCAAATAGTTAAAGCCGTGAGACCTCTACCTTCCCTCGTAAATTTCTTCTCCTTCTTCTTAATCTGCTTACCCTCCAGGGTTGGCTTTTCCCTCGGACTCAGCGAGGGATCCCTCCTCTACCGCCTCAAGGGCAGTGTCCTGGAGCTTCAGACTCTGGGTCGGGGATACAACTGGGGAGGATGACCAGTACCTCGCCCAGGCTGCCTCACCTGCTATGCTGAACAGGCGCCTTGCGGGGGATGGGAAGATTGGAAGGGATATACAAGGAAGAGGGAAGGAAGCGGCCGTGGCCTGAAGTTAGGTACTGTACCGGGCGGTACACCTCCACGCCGCTAATTTAAAATGTGCGCCAGTTGAAACTCCTCTGCTGGAGGAAGTCTGAACTTTATTGACGGTATTAATTTTCAAGTTTCTCAGAAGATGTCACTACCTGGAAATTTTAGAGTTTTTAAACTCTGTCATTTTCGACGTATTTTTGTTTTGCTTGCAGTAAGAAGTGTGAACTTTCTCTTCTAGAGGACACTACTGAAGATCAACAATAGTGCACCCTAGTGCGGAGTGAAAGAACTGTTTTTTGGAGAAATTGTTATTTCAAAAGTTTGTTTCTTGGTAAATTTCTTTCTGTTATTGTTTAAGTTGGCTGTATACCCCTCTCTTTCCCCTTGTTTTGTATTTAGCCAATCCCGAATTTCTTTTATTAATTTCTGACCAATCGCATGTATCTTCCCCCAACTTGAATAGGTTGCTGTATCCTACCCAATAAAGTGCTTGTGGGAGGGTGTTTTCATTCCCCTAACGCCTCGAACCTTCCGCGAGAGTATATAAGCTGCTGATTTTAGGGTCTCCGGGCCACTTCTGTTCCATCTTTCAGTGTGTAAAGTACATAGCAGGGGGCGGGAAGCGCCTCTTTCTCCGGCAGCGGTCAACAACCAGGTAATGGCCGATTAATTACTTCTTTTCTTGCTTGCTCAGCAGTTTAACTCTCGGGGCGGGTCCGAAGTTTTTCCATTATTGCGCCGTTCCCGCGCCCAGGCGTGGACACAAGAGATCCTGACTAGCTCTACATTCAATTAATCCGGTAACCAAGTCTTACGGGTGTGAGTTCCGTAATAGAAAAACGTCCAGGTAATGGTAGTTCCTAACTAACGCAGAAAGACGTCTCTAACTCGTAACTAGTTAGATACCATGCTCTTATTAGCTCTTAGAGAAATTGTCGTCGATTGAAACAACTAGTCTTACCACTAATTCTTATTCTAAGAACACAGAGGAAGAATGTTTGGTTTCACTATTCCATATTTATTTTAAATATTAATTCAAACATTCAAGAAAATTATCTCAAATTTTGCCAATAAAATTTCTTGAAGTGAGTGACTCACTGTCTTCCCTATAGTCTATCTCCGTCAACAACATTTCTGAAAAATTACATCTTCCGAATTCATCCTAAATAAATGTCTTCTCGGATTACACTATTTCCTTTCCTAAGTCCATTGATCTCAAAATCATAAATTATTAGAATAAATACTATGTAACATCTGGGAAACTTTTGAAAAGGATATGTTTTCCTTCGCATACAACTCACTTACGAAGTTGGGCGACAATAAAATAAATTAATGTGAATGCAGTTAACTGTATTTACATGTGCCGTACTGGCAAGAAAATAAACATTAAAATCAAGTATACTAAGAAAATGGGATGCATCCTCAAAGAAGAAAAATAAAAATTGTATTAGTTACTATTTACAATATTTCTAGCGATACTCTCTTGAGAAAATAAAGAAACGCTTGTAGAATTGCCGAGTTAATGCTCAGTTAAGGATTGGAGTTCAAGTTGTCTGAATCAATCATTCTTGGAATGAGTATTTGATTCTGTTAGTTACCCCCTATTCCTTACACTTTAAACTGCCACATTACTTAATTTTCACTGACTGTTTGTCTGAATGCAGGTTTAAAAATTCTCAATAAAAGCTATCACAAAGTTCTTCTTCCTTTGATCTGACAAGTACTCTCTTGTATGTTTTACAGTTTAAAATATTCACTTCCGCATACTTAGTTGCCTGTTAGTTGCTCATATTTCCCTGTGTCACACACCATAAGCTAAGCTACGTCCATTGTAAGTCGTAATCACCCTTCAAGTAACGTTATTGTAAGATTTAATTCATGAACTTAAGGTAATGTGACCTTAGCTTATTGATATTAGACTACGTGCGTATAAGGTTGCAAGAAACGTCACCACACATATCATACACAGTTATCATAACACATACTACCAATGAAAATCTACTTGATCAGATGACACAATCTCCGACTAAAAATAAATCTTTTTTGAAAATCTATGTCACCAGTGATTAGCCTAGTAGGTTGAATTTTGTCCAGAATAATGTTATACACAGTGAGTTTTTCAAGATCATCCTAAATAAATCAGTGAAGGCTCAAATCTCATCTTGCGTACATATATGATTCTCTAGGTAATCCTAACATGGACAAAAACATTGCACTACACGTCTCGAGATCATATCCTGAGCTAGGTAAAATACGTAGGATCCAGAATTATTACATGGAATTGGCGAGAATTCCGTGACACTTTCAGAAACATCATTTGCAATCACGAGATCTCACTTTGCACAACTATGACTATTTCTCTCTCGAAGAAAACAATAAATACAACCATCATAAATCATTAACAACCTTATATTATATCTATAACGCGTTAAATATTACTCACATTTCATATATAACAACTCTTTCACTTCATCATATGTAAATCACTCCCTTAACTTGCACATCAACGTGCTGTGACATTCATAAAATGCCTACTTTACTTACTACTGTCATAGTGCTAAACTTAACATGAACTTGGAGTAGTCTACTGCCTTATTCCTTCATAAAACACTTCCAATATACGATCTCGAACTGACTGACATTGATTAAATTAGGACACACAGGTATTAATGCCAACTTCACTCTTTACTCTTCACTGATAATAACTCTAGCTATCTCTCCTCACATATCACTGGAAAACATTACGATCGGAAAATCACTTGGTGACCACGCCTACAAATGGAATTGACATTTCATATGGATGAGTACCTACTTCCAATCATCTCAGCTAGACGTTTATCTACGCACTGTCTTCGCACAAAACAAACATCAACATACAATAAAAGAAATAATATACTCTTACTTACGAAAACGACTTGGATGATGGACTTAGCTTTGCTCAAGATGGTCTCGGTGTTTCCTCATCTCCGGTCATCTGAGATTAGGATCTCGTCATCTGGTTCCTCCACAAGTGGTCGGGTACATCGTAGCTTCTCAACACTGATTACAGGTCATCCGGGACAGCCAACATCGTATCGCCTCATCAGGATCCAAGTAGCGTTGCCTTGCTTCTTTACCGACTCATGGTTGAAACTCGAGCGTATGAAACAGAACAATAATAAAATATTTGATTCATTGCTGACATCTTTCAATTAATATATCTCTTGTGTTGCTCAAGTGGTATAGATTTCGTTAAGGTACAGTTGATCCAACAAACTAGTTCCAAATCGACTAAGATAGATGTTCTGTATATATTCCAATTTGAAAATAAATTTCTTTCCGCTATCTTTTTATTGGCGTAAATGCACTCAACAACTGATCAGTAGGTGTCCTTCAACATTAAACAGTATCGGGAAAATTTTATTGAGGCCCTGCGCCACTCCGTGACGTAGTTCTACTGTAGTCTATTTATCTCTTCTTTTTACGTATTTAATCTCCCGCGCAGCGTTTAAATCTTGATATCAGCAGATTGGCGTTTAGTCGCGAATTATCTTTCGTTTCCAATTTATAGTATTTAGCTCCGCTGGATAATCCCTTTCAAATCTAGTCTTGCGTCTTCTTAACACATCGAAGTCAGATTATATAATAAGTGATGAGCACCTTTTTTCTTGAATAATGGTTTTAAATAATGTCCATTTGTCATTTTTTTCTGCGCCTTCTATACGCGGTTATTTCCGTAACCGACCGACGAAAAGACTTACATTTCGGCCCGTACTGACGTTAAATGCATTTTATTTGACATTTTGATCGCAGGGACTCCATCTTTGTTACTACAGCTCTTATAAAGAACTGTGAAACGGCACATTAACTTCCCCTACGTTGAAAGAAATATATGGCTTGCTATATATTTATTATATTCGCCTTCCTTCTTATAATGGGACTTTTCACTGTTCTTTATAAGTTCTCCTTTATATCATTACTCCTTTCTTCGGAATAATCTGTTCATTCATGATGTAAGTGGCTTCAATACATACTTCTTTGCTTCGTCATCACCTGAGATGGTCTGCCACTTCTCTATTCCTTGAAATATAACTTGATGTTTGAACTGTTATGTACTCCTTTACTGTTTCCATTTAAGTCGTGAATTTCGTATGCATTATTTCTGAATGAACGGTTTATCATAAATGGTCCTTCGAATAAATGCAAGAATTTCGCGAAGATTTTGTTCGTTACACTGGAGATTGCGGGTTTCTTTATTAATACAAGGTCGCCTTTCTTCAACTCAGGTTGGAATTTCTTATGCTGTACTCTCCTTAACCTTCTCTGTGCTTGTCTGTACATTCTCTCTCGAACCAGTTTGTTAATTTCGTTGATATCTAAGTTAGGTTCAGCAGGTAGGTGAATAACTGTGTCCCAAGGTCTCTCAGGTTTAATACTATGGTGAATAATTTTAGGTATTTGTCCGCTGGATTCATGTATTGTGTTATTCATGCTGTCTTCTATTATTCCAATTACCTCTAACCACCTCCAGTGTTGGTTCGGACAATAGATTCCACAGAACTTCGCTATTTCTTTCATGCATCTTTCAACAGGATTGGACGCTGGATGTCTCACCGAGCAAAGAATGTGTTTAATTCCTAACTTTCCCATGGTTTCTCTGAATTGAAGCGACGTAAATTGTGTCCCTCTGTCTGACAGTAATTTCTCAGGCTTTCCCATACTAGGTAAGGTGTTCTTGATTAGACGTTGTAATACCTGTTTTGTGTTGGCGCGTTGAATTGGTTGTAACGACACGTATTTAGAGAACACATCCATCACTACGACTATGTACTTATGTCCCTTTCTGGCAGTTGGGAGTCTGCCAAAGATATCTATAGCATATAATTCTCGAGCTTTCTGCGGTAGTATAGCTCTGGGTTCGTGTCTTACTGTACCATTGCCATGTTTGACCTTCTGGCATATGTCGCATGTTCTTACTGTATTCCTCACAGTCCTTCGAATTCCTCTCCAAGTAAATTTCTCGAGTATGACTTGGGTTACCTTTTCTACGCCACCGTGACCTGTAATCCTATGTATGTGCCAGATTACTTCCTTGTATAACATCGAAGGTAGTACTATACGTATCCTTTTATGACCTTTACCTGTTCTAGCCATTAGTATTCCTTGCTCTAAGCTGTAGATTTTCGCAATCCTCGACCTTGTTTCACTTTCACGGTTTCCGTCTTCCAATTTATCTATAATTTGTTTCAACCTTTCGTCTTGACGCTGCAAGTGTACTAGGTTCAGTAATTTCTCTAATGTTTCTTCATCTTCCGGGACCAATTCTATTTTATGAATTACTTCCTCTTTCTCCACAGGGTTACGACTTAAGGCGTCAGCAAGGATGTTTTCCTTTTCCTTACAATACTCGATTTTTATCTGGAATTGCTGCGTGAACAACATCCACCTTGTTATCCGCTCATTAGTCATTGCAGCTTTCAATCCAAACGTTAATGCCTTATGGTCTGATCTGACCGTTATTGGGTATCCGTAAATAGTTTTTCTCCATTGCTGTAAGGCGTAAATGATTGCTAACAGCTCCTGTTCTGTCGTGGTATAGTTAACCTCGTGGCTCCTCAATTTTCGGCTAGTGAATGCTAGATATATTCTTTTGGGAGGTGTTCCTTCAAACAAGCTCCGATGCCAACATTAGATGCGTCTGACTGTATTATAAATTCTTTTTCATAGTTCGGATAGCCTAATTTGATGCTTTTGGTTAACAAGGTCTTTAATTCTTGGAATGCTCTCTCTGCCTTTTCATCCCATTTCCACCTGTTGTTGATCTTTAACAAATCCTGTAAAGGTGCAGCGGTCTGGGTATATCCTTGACAATGGTTAGAGAAAAACTGCGCCATACCAAGAAATTGTCTGACGTGCTTTACACGCTTCGGTCGGGGAAAATCGCATATGGCCTGGATCTTAACTGGGTTTGGCCGTACACCTGTACCGTCTATCATGTGACCGACGAATAGGACCTCTTCTTGACAGAATTTTGATTTTGTAAGGTTGATCTTAAATCCAGTGGCTCTTAGGTTCCGAAACAACTTTTCAAGCTTGTCACAATGTTCTGTAAATGTTTTAGTTGCCAGAATTAGATCGTCCACGTAGTAAGTTAAAAACTCCTTTACTTCCGGTGTTAAATTTCTGTCTAATGCTCTCACCAAAACTGCACAACTATTCCTCAAACCGAAAGGGAGACGGCAATAGATATATGTCTGATTATCAAACATAAATCCGGTTAACAATCGGGATTTTTCCTCCAGAACGATGTGATGGTATGAGGACGTAAAATCCATGGTTGAAAAATACCTCATGTCACGGAATTTCTGAATAATATCCTTTATCTTTGGAGTTTGATTATACTCTGGAATCAACCGACCGTTCAAAAAACGCGCGTCAAGGCACAGACGGAGTTTCCCGTTGCTTTTCACTACAATTACTAAGGGATTCAAATAAGGACTAGATGTCTTCATTATAATGCCATCGTCTTCCATTTCCTTTATGATCCTTTTCACTTCTGGGAAGTGTTTCTCCGGAATTCCAGAGAGTTTGCCTTTATAGGGTGTCCAATCGTTCACTATTAGTTTATATTTAAAATTTGGAATCTGTCCTGGTTTATTCTTAAATAAATCCGAGTATTCCTGTAAGATTCCATGGAGTTTTGACTTTTCGACCGAGGAAATCTTAGCATTCGCCACTGCTTCTGCAATGTTCGGCATGTCTTCTTCCTCCTCCATAGCCATTACCTTTTCTAAGCTTTCTACAATGTTTTCATCTGCCAGAGATATCTCTCCTTCCTCTGATTGAAAGTTTGGATGCTCTTCCGATGGTAAGTTTTCTTCTTCCGGTACCTCCTTGTTATCTATGATCATAATGTCGTCATTGATCTTAATCCGTTCTTGGTTTTCCCTGGTGTGTTCGTCAGATATAGGGAATCTTATTTCTTGTTTCTCCATATCGATCGTCATTCCAGTTACCGTCATGAAGTCTATTCCTAGTATAATATTATATTTAATTTTGTTCATGACGATGAATGGATGTTCAAAGTGTCTGTTTCCAATATTGATTTCCAAATATGTTTGTATATTGCATTCCACCGTTTTATCCGGAATTATACCTCTTATTTTAATTTTCGAAACTGGGATGGTTAATAATTTCATTCTTCTACTCATATCTTGGAATAATTCCTTTGAAAGCACACTGATGCTAGCCCCAGAATCAACTAGGCAACGTACCTTCAGCTCTCCAACTCTTGCTACGATAATAGGCAATTCATATTTTCTTTTCATGTGATGTACTGTCAAATACTTTATCAGTTCTTGCGAATCGATTTCCCATGAATCAACCTGCGTTATGAAATAACTGTGAAATTTGGAATCCAATGCGTTCTTTATATTCTCAACCTCACCTTCTAATTCAAAATCGGCGGTTTTTTTTTTGCTTGTTATCTTCTCATTTTCTCTTCTACATTCGAATTCTCTCGAATTTGGATCGAGGATTTGTTCTTCCTGTTTCCTCTTTTTGTATCTCTGTAACTCAAGACTCTCCGCTCCCTCTACATCAGCGTTGACGTCTTGTTCTCTAATTGCTTTCTCCCACTTGACCTTCTCGTTTCGGTCCTCATTTACTTCGCGTATAGGTCTCCGATTATAAGTTTCCCTTCCTTGGTTGTCTCTCACATTTCTTTTTCCGTAACCATATCTTCCTCTGAAATTACTTCTTCCTCTGTTTTCTCTATACGGGTTCCTGTATCGCATATTGCGTCTATATGCTCTATTTCCCATATATGCTTCTTGGTTGTAGGACCCTTTCCTGCAATAGCATTTTTTTCATCTCTCCTTCCACTCTCCTGGTTTCCCCATTGTCTCTTCCTGTTCATTTTTCCTCTTTCTTCAGGGATATTCCTATCGATGTTTTCCTGTGTGAGCACATTAACCGTTTCTTCACCGTAAGTATTCCTAATCATTCTTTGAGGGTGTGGTGCTGTAGTCATATCGATCTGTCTAAGTGTCGTTTCCATTTGTACTGCCGTAGTTGGGTTAGCAGTAGCCAGCAGTCGTTGTACATCAGAGGGAAATTGTCGTTGTATCGTCTTGATCGCTTCAAGTTCACTGGGTGGCGAATCAAGATCTTGAAAACGGTGAAACTGGTAAGCGAAGTAATCACTAAACCCTGTTTGACCATTAGTAGCATACTTGCGAGAATACAACTCTAGACGTAAACTCTGCTGCACTTCTGGACTCCAAAATTTTTGTAAGAACGCCGTTTTAAAGTCGCTATACTCATGGAAAGTATACTTAAATGCTTGGAACCATAAGCTTGGATTAGCATCTAAATGCTTTTCCACTATTTTCAATTTCTTCTCCTCAGCGATGCCATGTTCCTTAAAGTAATCCTCCATTTCCCTAAGGAAACGTTTGGGCGAAATACTGGTTGAATTATTAAAGTGCTTCGGTCTATCATCGAAAGTTTTTATGACGTTAATAATCGTAGGATAACCACTGCTTCCGTTATCTACATTTGTCTCCCCCATACTGTGGTTAGAACGTGTGACTGGTATGGGTGTCACTTCTCTTTCATTTATTTGAAACTCAACTCCTCTGTTCCGCTCGCTACCAGACATCATAACAGTCTTTCCTGGTCCTTCCTCCCGAATTTCTCGTAACTGAGCTTGCATTTGTCTAAGCCCTTCTTCAGATTTCGATATTCTTTGGTTTAACTCATCCTTATGTTGTTCTATTTCGTCCCTTATCTCCGTTATTCTGCTCCCAATTTGGTTTGCAGCCTGGTCGTACTTCTTTTCCAGACTTGTACTCGTGGTTTGCACGTCCTCACCTAGTTTTCCTATACTTTCCTCACATAATCTCCACTTTTCTTGGGAATCTAGGCTTAACTTTTCCATGTTGTCTGATAAATCCTTTATTACATTCTCCTTTAAAGACTGGAGATAGTTATTGTCCCCTGTCATTTCTTTCCTAATTTCGTTTATTTCTTCTCGTATCTCTCGGTTCTTCTCCTCTATACTTCCACTAATTTCAGCTTTCCATTCATCTATATTGTTCTTGATCTCTTCTTTCATCTCCTCCATCATTATCTTATGTCTTTCTTCTTGTTCCCTAGTCACTTCTTCCATCTTCTCCTGATATTTATTCATTTCTTCCCTTTGTTCTTGCTGACCTCTCCGTATTTCCTCCATCATTTCTCTATGTTTTACTTCCTGTATCTCCCCCATTTTTCTCTCCAAATCTTCCATGAATCTCTGATATCGTTCCTCTTGTTCTTGCTTCTCTCTCTTCCTCTCTTCTTCCTGCCTCTTCTCCTTTTCCTCTCGTTCTTGTCTCTCTTTATTCTTCTCTTCTTCCTGCTTCTTAGCCATTTCGTCCACCTGTTTCTTATTCATCATTTCTTCCATCATCTTCTTCAACATCTCTTCCTGCTTTCTCATTTCTTCCTGCCTCTCTTTCTTAGCTTCCTCGTCGCGTCTTCTAGCTTCTTCATCACGTTTTCTGTTCTCTTCCAACCTCTCCTTTCTAGCTTCTTCATCACGCTTTCTAGCTTCTTCATCGTGCTTTCTATTCTCTTCTAATCTCTCCTTTTTAGCTTCTTCCATCATTTCTTTTATAGCCTGCAACAATCCCCGTTGCTCTTCTTTCTGTCTACTTTCTTTCTCTTCCTATTCTTTTTGATATTTCTCTTGTTTCTCTTCTTGGCCTTTCCGATACTGTTCTTGTTCTTCTCGTTGCTCCCTTTGATACTCCTCAAATTGAGCTTTCAAATGGCTTAACGTCGTCATATCGATATTCAATTAGTATTCTAAATTCTAAAAATCCTGATAAACTTTATATTTTCCCTAAGTTCTCCACAACTCAAGTTCTCCAGCAATGTCTCTACCACCACCTCAATCAACAATATATATATTCAGCAAATAAACAGGCAGGCTTCACTACTTGGATCTGACTCAGCTCACGATGTTGACCCAATCACACTAGGAAATATGAGGAACTTGTTCATGTACTTATGACTCCAATTCTTAACCGAAAATAACTCAAATAACCTCTTACAATCTATCTCTTATATCTAAGTTACATCTAAATAAATTAACATATCAGCGGTAATCTATCCTTCTTTCCTAGTTCTGACTGCCATCAGCCATTTTCTGCTATTCTCTTCAGAGCAATCATCCATTTCTTCTTTCTCCTATTCCATTATCTATACTGGGCATCTACTCGTTCTCACAGTCTAATATCTTGCTGTGTCCACTTCGATCCCATAAAATAATAATGCATAACAGTCCAGTAAAGAAATTACCGTACGACATCTCCATCTCCATGCAATCATCTTGCTGTTACAATCAATAACTCCTCATCCATTAATTCCTAAAATATCTCCTTTATCTTACCCACTTCTTTTGAGTGAATTCTCCCATTTTACTCGAATATTGCAGTAAAGATCCGTCATTCGACTATCATCTCTGTCATCTTCTTAACAGGTTTCCCGATGTTTTCCTCATTCTTACTGTTACATATGGGAATCAACCTCTTCACAGTTCTGTGTTGTATTCTTTCTCTTGGAATTCCCACGACGACTTTCTCTTGAATTTCCACATGCACGAGTATCCCAAAAATTCTACTTGGTTTACGACCAACAGTTCCCGTGGCGTTTTTCTCCATTCGCATCACGTTGAGGCGCCATTTTCTACTTGCGCCGTTCCCGCGTCCAGGCGTGGACACAAGAGATCCTGACTAGCTCTACATTCAATTAATCCGGTAACCAAGTCTTACGGGTGTGAGTTCCGTAATAGAAAAACGTCCAGGTAATGGTAGTTCCTAACTAAGGCAGAAAGACGTCTCTAACTCGTAACTAGTTAGATGCCATGCTCTTATTAGCTCTTAGAGAAATTGTCGTCGATTGAAACAACTAGTCTTACCACTAATTCTTATTCTAAGAACACAGAGAAAGAATGTTTGGTTTCACTATTCCATATTTATTTTAAATATTAATTCAAACATTCAAGAAAATTATCTCAAATTTTGCCAATAAAATTTCTTGAAGTGAGTGACTCACTGTCATCCCTATAGTCTATCTCCGTCAACAACATTTCAGAAAAATTACATCTTCCGAATTCATCCTAAATAAATGTCTTCTCGGATTACACTATTTCCTTTCATAAGTCCATTGATCTCAAAATCATAAATTATTAGAATAAATACTATGTAACATCTGGGAAACTTTTGAAAAGGATATGTTTTCCTTCGCATACAACTCACTTACGAAGTTGGGCGACAATAAAATAAATTAATGTGAATGCAGTTAACTGTATTTACATGTGCCGTACTGGCAAGAAAATAAACATTAAAATCAAGTATACTAAGAAAATGGGATGCATCCTCAAAGAAGAAAAATAAAAATTGTATTAGTTACTATTTACAATATTTCTAGCGATACTCTCTTGAGAAAATAAAGAAACGCTTGTAGAATTGCCGAGTTAATGCTCAGTTAAGGATTGGAGTTCAAGTTGTCTGAATCAATCATTCTTGGAATGAGTATTTGATTCTGTTAGTTACCCCCTATTCCTTACACTTTAAACTGCCACATTACTTAATTTTCACTGACTGTTTGTCTGAATGCAGGTTTAAAAATTCTCAATAAAAGCTATCACAAAGTTCTTCTTCCTTTGATCTGACAAGTACTCTCTTGTATGTTTTACAGTTTAAAATATTCACTTCCGCATACTTAGTTGCCTGTTAGTTGCTCATATTTCCCTGTGTCACACACCATAAGCTAAGCTACGTCCATTGTAAGTCGTAATCACCCTTCAAGTAACGTTATTGTAAGATTTAATTCATGAACTTAAGGTAATGTGACCTTAGCTTATTGATATTAGACTACGTGCGTATAAGGTTGCAAGAAACGTCACCACACATATCATACACAGTTATCATAACACATACTACCAATGAAAATCTACTTGATCAGATGACACAATCTCCGACTAAAAATAAATCTTTTTTGAAAATCTATGTCACCAGTGATTAGCCTAGTAGGTTGAATTTTGTCCAGAATAATGTTATACACAGTGAGTTTTTCAAGATCATCCTAAATAAATCAGTGAAGGCTCAAATCTCATCTTGCGTACATATATGATTCTCTAGGTAATCCTAACATGGACAAAAACATTGCACTACACGTCTCGAGATCATATCCTGAGCTAGGTAAAATGCGTAGGGTCCAGAATTATTACATGGAATTGGCGAGAATTCAGTGACACTTTCAGAAACATCATTTGCAATCACGAGATCTCACTTCGCACAACTATGACTATTTCTCTCTCGAAGAAAACAATAAATACAACCATCATAAATCATTAACAACCTTATATTATATCTATAACGCGTTAAATATTACTCACATTTCATATATAACAACTCTTTCACTTCATCATATGTAAATCACTCCCTTAACTTGCACATCAACGTGCCGTGACTTTCATAAAATGCCTACTTTACTTACTACTGTCATAGTGCTAAACTTAACATGAACTTGGAGTAGTCTACTGCCTTATTCCTTCATAAAACACTTCCAATATACGATCTCGAACTGATTGACATTGATTAAATTAGGACACACAGGTATTAATGCCAACTTCACTCTTTACTCTTCACTGATAATAACTCTAGCTATCTCTCCTCACATATCACTGGAAAATATTACGATCGGAAAATCACTTGGTGACCACGCCTACAAATGGAATTGACATTTCATATGGATGAGTACCTACTTCCAATCATCTCAGCTAGACGTTTATCTACGCACTGTCTTCGCACAAAACAAACATCAACATACAATAAAAGAAATAATATACTCTTACTTACGAAAACGACTTGGATAATGGACTTAGCTTTGCTCAAGATGGTCTCGGTGTTTCCTCATCTCCGGTCATCTGAGATTAGGATCTCGTCATCTGGTTCCTCCACAAGTGGTCGGGTACATCGTAGCTTCTCAACACTGATTACAGGTCATCCGGGACAGCCAACATCGTATCGCCTCATCAGGATCCAAGTAGCGTTGCCTTGCTTCTTTACCGACTCATGGTTGAAACTCGAGCGTATGAAACAGAACAATAATAAAATATTTGATTCATTGCTGACATCTTTCAATTAATATATCTCTTGTGTTGCTCAAGTGGTATAGATTTCGTTAAGGTACAGTTGATCCAACAAACTAGTTCCAAATCGACTAAGATAGATGTTCTGTATATATTCCAATTTGAAAATAAATTTCTTTCCGCTATCTTTTTATTGGCGTAAATGCACTCAACAACTGATCAGTAGGTGTCCTTCAACATTAAACAGTATCGGGAAAATTTTATTGAGGCCCTGCGCCACTCCGTGACGTAGTTCTACTGTAGTCTATTTATCTCTTCTTTTTACGTATTTAATCTCCCGCGCAGCGTTTAAATCTTGATATCAGCAGATTGGCGTGTAGTCGCGAATTATCTTTCGTTTCCAATTTATAGTATTTAGCTCCGCTGGATAATCCCTTTCAAATCTAGTCTTGCGTCTTCTTAACACATCGAAGTCAGATTATATAATAAGTGATGAGCACCTTTTTTCTTGAATAATGGTTTTAAATAATGTCCATTTGTCATTTTTTTCTGCGCCTTCTATACGCGGTTATTTCCGTAACCGACCGACGAAAAGACTTACATTTCGGCCCGTACTGACGTTAAATGCATTTTATTTGACATTTTGATCGCAGAGACTCCATCTTTGTTACTACAGCTCTTATAAAGAACTGTGAAACGGCACATTATGTAACCTTCCTTAAAATGTAAAGGAACTTGTATCTATTCCATCTTTTAAACTGCATATCGGGATAGAGAGTGCTTAACCCTCTCGAGCTCCCAATCATATTGTTTTGAGGTGAACTTATTTTTCTCAACCTATTCTTAGTTAACGTAAAACAAATTGTTCTTTTCTAAAGTCACCTCTGTAGTATGGGATTAGCCCTTGCATTAGTGGCCTAGAGCCAGATTAGGTTTTAAAAACAAGTGTATTAGGAGTGCAGATCGCCTCCTCTCAAATTGTTATTTTAGAGGTCATGTAATTACCCCTTTTCATTTAATAGACCTCAGTAGGTTGGGTATTTTACCCCTGTGTCTATGTCCAGTGAGGACAACTTTAAGGTGGAGTTTGGTGTGGCCTTTGAGAGGCTTAAAGTTGAGAGCGAATGGCTCTTTTTCGAAAATTGAGTGTTGTATGCCTCGTGGAGGCTTTTCGGTGTAATTTGGAGCAAGTGCTCCTGAGCATGAATGGGGTTTTCTGCCCCTCTGTTAATACTTATTTTGAAGTAAGGTTGGGCTGATTGCCCAAGCATTGTGAAGTCAGGGCTCGAAGCCCAAATCCTGTAAATATTGTAACTACCTTTTTGACTTGCTACTCTGTACCTGCCATGCTTGTTATTTCTTTATTTTGAAAAGAAAATATAACCTTGTTAAATTTTAAATTAATTTTACTTTCGTAGCTTGAGACCTGTTCACCACCCCGCACCTTCTTTCACGCATAACTACCACAAAAACACGGTAACAGGTACCATCCCGGCATTTGCCTGGAGGAGAAGTGGGAAACCACGGAAAACCACTTCGAGGATGGCTGAGGTGGGAATCGAACCCACCTCTACTCAGTTGACCTCCCGAGGCTGAGTGGACCCCGTTCCAGCCCTCGTACCACTTTACTATTTCGTGGCAGAGCCGGGAAGCGAACCCGGGCCTCCGGGGGTGGCAGCTAATTACATTAACTACTACACCACAGAGGCGAACCCTCGTAAATTTAAAAAGAGAAAACAAGAATTGTGTACGCACGTTCAATCCAGAAGCTTACAGTAAAACTGTTTGGCTCGAGTTCACCTACATGTAATTAGGGTGAGTAGAATTGAAATTTACTTAATACATTGTGTTAACTGCATGGTTACTATTTGCATGCCTCAGTGGAGATTCCAGGATACGCCACTGATCTACGCTATTGGCTTTACGCCGCACCGACACAGATAGGTCTTATGGCGACGATGGGACAGGAAAGGGTTAGAAGTGGAAAGGAAGCGGCCGTGGCCTTAATTAATGTACAGCCGCAGCATTTGCCTGGTGTGAAAATGGGAAACCGCGGAAAACCAGGAATGGACAAAGCAGCGGAACGGACAGTGAGAACATGTCTGGGTTGTCAGATTACCAGTAAACCCGAGAAGCCCGAAAAATATCTCCGACAGTAATTCCTAAAAGGTCTTGGGAACGAATAGCTGCTGATATTCTGGGTCCTTTTTCTAATGGGGTACAACTATTGATCGTGATAGATTATTTTAGCCGTTTCATGGAAATAACAAAACTTAGTAGTACTGACTCTAAAAGCATAATAAAGGCCCTAGGTGGTATTTTTGCAAGATACGGGTATCGTGAGGTTCTCTCAACAGATAACGGCACGAACTTCGTCAGCGCAAAGACGGAAAATTACCTGCAACAGTGTGGAATTCATCACCACAGAGTTACCCCGTTACACCCACAAGCAAATGGAACAGTGGAAAGACTGAACCCAACGACTACAGATTGCCAATTCCATGAAATTAGATCGGAAGTTAGAACTAAACAAGCACCTACTGATGTACTGGAACCATGAGCACCAGACTTCAGGGGTTAGTCCGGCGAGTTATTTTTTAACAGAAAATTGAGGGACAAAATCCCCGGTCTGGCCCCATACACAACAGAAAAAACATTAGAAGGAGTGGTGGAACGAGACCTTATTCAAAAGTTTAAAAAGGGAGAATACGCGGACATTAGATGTGGGGCCCTAGACAATAAATTATCAGAGGGCGACAAGGTTTTGATGCGTAACCCCAAAGTAAACAAATTTTCAACCACATTTGGACCCACGCCTTTAAAATTCGTCAAGAAGAATGGCAACGCTGTAACAGTAGAGACTTCCGGCCTTTTCATGAGCTGTTGTCTGAGGACGAGTCGGAGAGTGTGAAAGAGCAACCCGAGGAACCAGAAGAAGAAGAACATCAACCAGACAAGAAAGAAGAAGGGAGCCTAGAATCGGGAACGAGACGAAGTCAACAGGAGAGGAAACCCCCGGGATTTTTGTCAGACTACGATTTAAAATTTAAAAAATAAAAAAGGAGTGATGTACTGTACTATTGATATGTAGGAGACCGATGTGTGTGTTGTAAGATCAGGGAGAAGAGAATTTGTGTTTATCCTTTGGATGTAATTGCGACTGTCAATAAAGAGATTGTTTATTTCGTTTAAATCGCTAATTGTTCAGTAGAGCTTGTCATGTCAAAAGTAAGTTATTTTGATGAAATGGTTGAAATGTTTAAAAATCTGATAATAAAAAATAAAATATTTGATTTTTATACTAAGAACGATTATTTCAAACCTTGTCTTTCCTCATATGGATTTCATTTAAATGTTTTCAATTATACATACATTTAGGCGTACACAGAATAAGATCAGTTTCAGATATGTAGCTTCCAATAGCTACCTACCGTAAAACAGTATATAACAACATATATATAACTAATCATAAGCAATTATATCCGAAATATCTTCCCTGAAAGTATGTGCAATTACCCTAAATAGATTCAATAGTTTCGTTGTCAGGTTGCAATTATGTCTTACCACCTCATAAAATTCAATCATTTAATTGCAAGTTGATAAGGAATACCATGGATAAAATTACTGATTCCTCGTTAGTGATAGGCTATCATAAGGAAGACACTAAGATCATATATCCTATTAGCATCCTGTTATTTTAGCTTAAATCAGTTTAAACCATATACATAATATGTCATTCTCTCCGAAATTGCCACACGAGTGTTAATCATTGATTATTGGAATTATTTTTGATGATCAATATCGGTTATTTGCTCGTAAGTTTATTACCGAGTTGCCATTAATACGTAATATGGAGTATCCACACATTTAAACATCATTACTATCATTCAATATAATAGCACTAGTTGGTGCCTCGACCCTAGGTCGCTTATTACTGTTATGCTATGCCCTTGAGGAATATGTCGCAGTAGAGCTATGTCTAATATGTCGGAGACCTGTCCGTTTGGTGCTCTAAACGTGGGTTCGCTGGGTGCTGTTACCACATAGTTCTGGAATAGCATGTGGTTGTACAGCCTTGTGCCTGCTGAGTTAAGTCTCAGGCAGCCCCAGCTGGCGTGTTTCGAATTTAGGTCTCGTCCTAGTATCGTGTTTCGATTTAGCCTTGGTACTACTTCTGCTTGTGTGTTTATGCGTTTCGGTCTGGTGTATGCTGACATGACATTAATGAGGGTTCCTCGCACTGGCATGGCAATGCCGCATGCCTCCAGTTCGACCAGCTCTGGTAAGTCCACCTCCATATGTTTGATGTTTTTCCTTACCAGAACTGCCACCCCTCCGACTCCATTAGCCTTGTCGTTTCTCTGTATTTTGTAGCCTCTCATGGTGAACTTCTTGCCCGGTGGGAGGAAGGTTTCTGTTAGGAGTCCGCTAAATGTATGGTGTTCGCGGCTAAGAAGGCTTCAAGTTCGTATTTTCTGGACCTGACGCCCTGGCACTTCCATATTAGTACTCGAAGCCCTTGCGTGTTATTATTATTGTTACGGGGATACCCGTGGATCAGCAGAGGTGAAAGAAGGTGCCGAGGTGAATGAGTCTAACTACAAAGTCAAAGTTAATTTAAAATTTTGACAAAGGTTATATTTTTCGAAAAATAACAAAATTTTAACAACTTTTCACTTAGTGAAATAACAATGACATAGCAAATTAGAAACAAGATTTAGAAAGATCCAAGATTTCCGAACTTGAACATTCTTGGGCTACAAGCCCCTAGTTTTACAATTTTTGGGTACCCAGCTCAATTTTACAAAGAATATGCATTTACCCAGAGGGCAGAAATCCCCGAATACCTGGAGCACTTGCTCCCAAAATTGCAATATCAGGCCTCCCAGAGGCAATTTTACAACACTTGAAAAAGAGCTCACACGCTCTCAGTTCTTAAGCCTATTCCAGGCAACACAGTATGAGAATCTAATAATCACTGGCCTTACAAGGCGCTATTTACAAATAGCTATCTTATTACACAGAAGTATCTAGTACCCAACCTACGGGGCCTTAGTGAAAAAGAACAGGTTCAATAAACGGCCCGAGTACAACCGGAATGGAGTCAAAGATTGAGCTCCCAAAAAATGTAAAAACCTATAGGGCACTTGGCCAACGAAACAGGGGCTAATCCCAAACTACTGAGGTAGCGCGCATGGAAATAACTTCAATACATAGCAGAAACAAATGCGGTACCTCAAACCAAGATTAAGGGGAGCTCGAGAGGGAATATCACTCTCTATCCCCGGTTTACAGTTAAAGATTTATGAAATTTTACATAAGAGATTTACACTTTAGAGAAGTTAGTTACATATTTAAGGTTTCGGACCTTTCCCTCAAGTTAAACTGCGGGGCAGATGTTAACTGGCCATTACCTTACTGAAGAACTGCTGCCTGATGAAAGAGGCGCCTTCCGCCTCGTGCTTGACACACACACTAAGTTAGACGACGATCAAATGGCCAGGAGACGAGAAAATCTGCAGTTTATAAACCATCGGGGAAAGTTCGAGACCTTTCACGAATAAAACAGTCACACCATCACAATTTTATTGGTGAATGAAAAGGTTACACTCAAAATCGAAGAAGAAATATGGGATTGGTTGAAAATTAATTCCAGAAATTCTTGATTGGATAAATTCAAAACTGGCGGAAAGAAAAGGTAAATATTGCCAACCTAAAGATGAATGAACAAAATTTAGTACGGAAAAACTTATGAATACAACATTTTTTTCATAACAGTTCTTTCACTTTGATCATAGTTTTTTAGCGGTGACATCTATGAGAGAATGTCCAACTTCTTGATAAATGGAAAACAAAACAAGTTGCAATTCACACAGTACTGGAAACTTTACAATAACAAAAATTTTAGTGGTGCCATTTTCAGATAAAATGTATAAGTTGGTCCATTTTCAAGATCACTGTTTCTCCTGTAGAGGAGTTCTTTAAGGCGCACGATTCAAATGTGCGGCGTAGAGGTGTACCTCCCGGTATAATAATAATATTATTATTATTATTATTATTATTATTATTATTATTATTATTATTATTATTATTATTATTATTATTATTATTATTATTATTATTACCATCGCTTGGTTGTTTACGCATCTTGGGTTAGGAGGTCAGAGATCGCATTCGCCAAGTCCCCTAGCCTTGGCAATGACAGAGCTCGCGACCAGCATATTGATCACCATAGCTCCAGTGGTTATGATTGTGGTTAATTTCCAGTTCGGGAAGAGGTTTTTCAGAACTTCGTCCATCATTTTCTTGAATGCCCTTCCTGCTATGTTCCCCTCTGGCTGCTGTACCTGTTTTATTTCAGGTGTAGGTGTTGAGATGGGTGAGACTGGTGTGGTGTGGGGGGAGGGCGTTGGGGACGGTACAACGGATGCCGGTTTGACTGAAGGGCCTGGTTTTTTGCCTGAGTGGCCTGTGCCTGAGGGGCCAACTTGGGCTTTAGGGTCACAATGCTTGTGACCCTTTGCCTTGAAAGGCGGCTTCGAATTCCCTGCAGCTGGAACATTCTTTATAATTAGCCGCGTGTTTCGCCCCGCAGTTAGCGCACTTGGAGTACGCGGGGTCGCTGCCGTGGGGACAGTCGCGAGACAAGTGGGAGGCGGCGCATCTACGGCATCTGGGATAAAGTCGGCAGGCCACCCCTGAATGTCCGTGGCTCTGACACACTCCACACGGTTTGACTGTCACCTGCATTTTCGAGAGCATCCGCATTTTCGCCAGATTGTCGGCTCCTTGGGCGTCCACCACGGCAACTAGGAATAGGTGGCCTTTGGCTGGCCTATTCCCTGTTCGCATCGGCGCCACGTGAAATGCGGGGATATCCTGCGCTTGCATCGCTAGCTTGATTTCCTCCGCATTATGTCCGTTTATGGACGTCCTCACCACGAATCGTTTCGTTGTGCTGTTGGACATAATTCTTACAAATTTTATATTTAGCCCTCTTAGCACGCCGATAGCGATTTCGTAGCTCTCGAAGCTTGTCATGTGCAGCCGGATCGCTTCATGTGCGTCTATTCACGGCCCGGAGAAGTAATAATTGCTCTGTTCATGAGACAGCTTTTTGAGGAGCTCCATTTCTAGTGTTGTTTTGGTGTCTTTGGTGTAGGGCGTAAGGGGATGAGGGTTGACCCCTTACGGGAGGTTGGTTTTGCTGGTTGTGGTGGCTGGGGTAGTGTCTGCTTCGTGTTTACTGTGTTGTGTGTTTTTGTTGGTGGTGGCTGAATTGAGTTGATACTCGTGTCCGTGGAGCTTATCGGCTCGGATACTTGGTTTAAGAGCCCCGCCTTTCTGGGCCTTGCGGTTCAGAGGGTTGGGGTCTTTTCCTTTCACCTTCCCTTTCCTCCCCTTCGCCCCTTTGGCCGCCGTGAAGCCGTCACCCTGGTTTCCCGGCTGGGTGGCTGGGTCCACGGGTTCCGTCACCCCGTGCTCGCGCAGTTCCTCTCCTCAGACCTTTCAGAGTTGGCCTACCGGGATGTACCTGACAGGTCTATCACCAGTTGAGCTTCGTCCAAGTTGCCCGCTCGCTCGGGGGAGTTGGCCTTTAGGTGGTGCCATCCGCCATCCGCTGAGTCCGTCCCTTCTTTCCCTCTTTCCTCCCCCGGTGCGCCGCCTCATCGCTCCGGTTGGTGGAACTAGGTTCCGCTTTCCCGGCGTCCGGCTGGCTGACCACTGGTTTGGATATGAGGGTGTGATTGTTGTTGGGGGGATGTAGTCTCCTGTTTGTGTTTCTCCTCAGTCACTGGCTCAGTGGAGTCATGTGATTGTTCCTTCCCAAGTGCGAGTTCCGGCACTTCGGGGCTTAGCCACGGTTCCCCTTTCGCTCGCACATAACGTCAAGCTCTCCGGTTCGCTTTCCCAGTGCGGCGTGCTCCTGCTTCGGGGCTCGGCTCGAGAGCCGGCCGGCCGAGTGGGCAGCAGCTGCACTGGTATGTGCTTCCCAGTGGCTATTGACGGGGTGGTTATAGGAGTGGTTTTTGTTGTGGTAGTGGTGGTTGTGTTGGTGGAGCTGGTGAGCGCAAAGTGCCGTATAGCGCGCCTCGTTTTGCAGACGTCCTGTGTCAGGTTGATTTGCAAGGAATCATGCGTGTAATCCGTTCTCTGCTACACTGTCATAGGCCGTGCGTTGCTCATGGAGCACGTGCGACGGTGAGCCACCACTGGCCCCCGCTCGGCCGGGTCATTGACCTGAGCGAGGGCCGTTAGCGACAGGCTATGCGTTCGTGCGGCTCCCTAAAGATGTCCCGGTATGATGGTATCGGGATGGCTAGCCCTGCCGTCCTGGGAGTGGATGGCTGCGGGGGGGGGGCGCAGTGAGAACTGCACTGTGCCCTCAACTGATGGGCTGACGGGCTCTGAGTGGTCAGAGTGCCGTAATAACGGCATCTCTTCACTGTCCGTCAGTTCGGTGCCTGTCGAATGTCTTTGTGGTACCAGGCTCATTGACAACTTACTCTTTCGAAAGATTGCTCTTCTGGAAAGAATGAGCCTGGTCCTGTCTGTGCAGTTGTGAGGATGAGCTAAAACGAGTTAGTGAGCGCGGGGTGATCCTACACGAACGGGCCACTGACTCACAGTTATCCCTATCTAACCCTAGGTACCCGGAAGCGGTAACCAGTTGGGAGAGTGGGTGTCCATTTGGAAGATTTTGAAGTTCTCGATGGTCTCGTAGTTGGGCGAGCAGTGCATAGCAGTACCCGCAGCCGTTGAGAGGAGGGAGAGAGCGGAGCGAGAGGCACGTACATCCTTTCATAGGACCGTCAAACTGCTCCTCGCTCATTTACTAGTAGACATTTATTTTTCTCCCGATCTCACAGTTTCACAACACAATCTATCTTAACGGAGAAAATTGGCAATTCTCCATTGAAAAAAGAAAACAACCAAACAAAACTAAGAATCTTACAAGCAAAAACAAAATACAATGAAACCAAGATTACATAGACAATGCATTATAAAGATACAATAATACCCCACGCTGGTGGGCATAACAACGCTAAACACAAAAAAACAAGGAAAAAGTTAGCCCACAGACCTCGCGTCCAGCTGAATTAAATGGAAAACCAAAAGGGCCAAGTACGGCAACCCAAGGTTAAGCAACCTCACTTCCTGGGTACGTGTTGGCATGTGTCACCCGATCCCTCCTGATCTAGCATCTATTACATATGCTAGAATGCCTCCTTGTGGTGGCACACGCCAGCACCTCCCCTCCCCCGCTTCTAGTCAGCAGCGAGGAAGGCCGTCAATTCCACTATGCTGATTCACGAGATTTAACACATTTTCTCTGTCATGACAAACCACTACTAAGATCTTCCTCCTCTTGGCACAACTGAGACTTTGCTTTTAAGGCTTCTGCACACCTGTTTCTGATTTTTGTCAAAAACCTACACAAATTTCCAGCACTCATCCATTTCGCCACTAACCACCTCAAAAGCTTATCTCCATTGCACGGATGAGAAATCCACTCCAACTGTTGCTTATTAAACATCCGCCTCTCTGCCAGCGTTTCTTTACACTCCGTCAGCAAATGAAAGTCCTTCCTTTCTTCACCACATAATACACACAACGTACTTACTTTTAATTTCGTCCAACCTTTATTAATATATACATCTAACAACCACCAGATTAGCCCTCTTCTCGCCCCCTTATTTACACTTACCACTCTCAAATTTACCATCTGATTATCCCTCAGAAACATTTTTAGGGTAGCCCTCATCCGGCATTCGGCCTCCAGCTCTTGGTCAGCAATATCTCTCGCCCTCTTAATCACGTGTTTCCAACGCGTGCCCCTACTCTTCACCCATTTAAAATTATAAAACTCGCCCAACCCCGGTCTATCTAAGGAATTTTCACCTTGTCCACCCAGTAATCACCATAATTGTCCTCCATTTGACATTGGTAGGCCGACTGTAGAATCAGGTCCCCTTCACTTTCTCTTAATCTACACCAGTAACCAAGCACACTTTTTAAAAATATCAATCTTAATGTACTCTTTACACAACATCTTCACACCTGCACTCGCGGTGCACAAGGGTAGGCCCATAACAATCTTACAGAACCTACTCTCTACCTGCTCTAGTATCAATCACTCCTTTTCTACATCCTAGACCCCCGAAGCATACAGCATTTTACTCTTTACCACCGCATTAAACACCATACTTTGTATAGCATAGCTTGCACCCCTAAATTTATTTTCCAATATCCTAGTTACTGAGAGTGCCGCTTGGCCTTTCCATTTGGCCCGGCTAATCTTCTCCATCCACCTACCATTTCTACTCAGCATCACCCCCAGGTACTCCATATTTCCACCATCTCTATCACTTCCCCGTTTATTACCCACGTTACCCCAGGTTTCTTTTTATTCCCTTTCCTAACTACCATCACCTTAGATTTCTTACTGTTGATCTTCAATGACTATTTCTTCGCAAAACTCCCTACTTCATTCAAATTTATTTTAAGACCCCCGCTGTCAACGACAGCAACAATACCTCAACCGCAAAGATCAATCCTGGAATTTCTTGATTGCCTAGGACCGGGTAAGCCCATTTCCTCTCCACACGGCCACCTAGTAGGTCGTTAATAAACAATAGGAAAAGGAATGGCGACAATTTTCATCCCTGTTTCACCCAACTTTCGACTCAATCACTCCACTCACTACCCCTTCCTCCACCCTGATGCTACAATAGACTTTCTCGTATATACTTCTGATCGCTCTTCTCATCCTGTCTCCCAACCCAACCCTCCCCAATCTTTCAAACAGGGCCTCCCTGCTCACTGTATCGAATGCCTTCTGGAAGTCAATTGTAGCAATAAACACTTTAGCGCCTACTTTTCTCACATATTTATCAATTATAGTTCTCACAATCATTAAATTATCAGCAGTCATCCTCCCCTTCCTGAATCCATTTTGAAAACTCGATAGAATTGAGTAAACCTCTGTCCACTTCCTCAACCCATTTGCTAGAATAGCCGTGTATACCTTGTTCAGGGAGTCCAGCAGGCTTATACCTCCATAATTACTGGGATTTGTCTTCTCCCCTTTATTTTTGTAAATAGGACATATAATCCCCTTCTGCCATTATTTAGGGAAATTCACACCTTCAAATGTCTTCTTTAGGAATGTTACCAAACTCTCTATCGTCTGCTTATTTTTTGCTACTTCCTTCCAATACACATTAGTTACGCCACTTTCCCCTCCCGCAGTCCTGATCTTAAATTTTCTTATCACTCCCATCACCTCCTCACCTGTTATTCTCTTATCCAACGCTTGGCAGCTCCTCTCTAACGCCCTTTCCACTTTATCACCTCCGTCGACCCTTTCCCACCCTTCCTGTTCGCCTAATAGTTCCTGGAAGTACTCTACCCATGTTCCATATTCGATTTTCGGTTTCGTTTCTCTACTCGTCCCACTATTAATTTTTTAACCCTTGTCCATACCTTGTCTCCTTCCCTGTTTTTACACTCCCTGTTTAAAGCTTCCGTTTGAGCCTCCTGTCATACCTTTTTCCTCTCTCCTAACATTTTCTTAAATTCCTTCCACAACCTGCAGAATTGTTCACTTAACCCCTCCCACCGTGTTTCCTGAACTCAGCCAGCGCTCTCATCACTGCCTTCTTTTTTGCCTTACATTCCTTATCGAACCAACCCTCCCCACCTCTCTGGTCTTATTCCTGTATGATTTCTCCTCCACTATTTTCCACCCCGGATATTCCAGTAGCTCTAATGCCCTGTCAATATTATTACCTTCCACTGCTACCTCAATCCCCACCCTGATGATCTGGAATTCTTCCTCTTCCATGTAGTTGCTTAACTTCGCTTTACCCTCTGACCAGATATACTTAGGGACTCTGCGGCCTCTCTCACGCCCCCCCCCCTCTTCCTGACCCTCTCTCTTCTGCACCCATTCCTATTCACGATTATATATACCGGGGAGTGGTGGGATTTCACCCAATCAACCACTTCGATCCTGTTAATTCTATCCAACATATCTTCCGAACTAATAATCAAATCAATAACACTTCCTCCTTCATTTGTAATATATGTCTTTTTCCTTCCATATCTCCCTTCCACCACCCATTTAGAATATACAAGTCACACGCCCCACATACTTCTAACAACTTCTGTCCGTAAACATTCCTCCCTTTATCTTCACTTATCCTACCTCCCATCTTTACTCTCCTTTCCTCTTTACCATAATCTGGACTAGAGCAAGCAAGTTTTCATTAAGAAGCTGCGTCCTAAAACAATACTGCGGAACTAAGCTTTGAAGAGCAAGAAAGGAAATTAATTTGGATAAGACCAGCTCATGAAATGCATTCATAGTTAAATTCCTAGAAATGGCCTCCGAAATTTCCCTTTCACAATGAGGGCGCGGAAAATCCCCAAGTCATCGACGGAATAGACGTTTCCAGTGTCGGTTAACTCTACCAGGAATCGTAGGAACCAAATGCTTTCGTCGATTGAATTCACCGAAAAGCACCTCACTCCACGGAAAACATCCTTTAAGCAGTTTGGAGAAGAAACACAATTTAACCTAGACACTAAACTTTCTAGGAAAAGAGCTGTCACACAGCATGCATTTTGACTCTGGGAAGAGGACAAATTCGTTTGAAGGAAAATTTGAGGTAGGTACAACAGGATTATGACCGACAGAAATAGAGCAATTCTCCATATTCCTGTGAATAACAACAAGTCCAGATCAGCAGTAATACCTGAAACGACCGTCAACAATCTTGCACATCCTGAAATAAATTCAGCATCGGGCTTAATCGATAATTAGTCATGAATTCGGCCCGAGTAGTGCCTCGCTCTGGTCCTCAGCCGGTTTATCTGGGCTTTCGATGGTGGCAACTCAATAAATTCCTCTCTAATTACATTTATCTCATTGAGGTTCACACAAATCAAATACAGGTACTCGCCAACTCGGTTCCTGTTAAATACAGATAGGTTAATGGGGACCTGGGAGTTAGCTGATAGCAAGGGAGCACATTCGGCAACATTACGGGCAGGTTCCAGTCCGCGAATGCTTAGTCGTACTCCGCCTCGCGGCGGCGTAAGTAATACGGAAATATGACCTCACGTGACATCGTAGTGGACATGAAACAAAATCAATAAGAAAATTACACGAAATCCTTGCACACCTCCATTCACAATAATAACATTACAACACTTGTTATTTATTTCCTTTCACCTCCGAATCAATACAGCATTGCACTGTACAAATCAAGGGAAAACGGGGGGGGGGGGGAAATTACGCTGCACACAGTGGAAACAACCAAAATCAGCTGCAGAACAACAGTGAAACAAAAACAACCACTGCTCTCCGGCTACCACTCTTTAACCAGCACCGTCCTCAAGGCCACCAAACCAGCCCTTTGGACGATGGGCAGAAACCCGTTCACGCCTAGGAGTGAGACCCCCAGGTGTGAAGGATGGTAGTGTATTCGCCCCCAAAGGGAGTTAAAGTGAACACGAGAATGAGAGAGACCAAACAAGGCCGGGTCAAGACAAACATAACACAACACAAAATCACCAAAAGGAGAAAATCGGGGGTAAGGCTTTTTGCGGATGATGTTATTCTCTATAGAGTGATAAATAAGTCACAAGATTGTGAGCGGCTGCAGGGTGACCTCGATAGTGTTGTGAGATGGACGGTGGACAATGGTATGATGATAAACGGGGTTAAAAGTCAGGTTGTGAGTTTCACAAATAGGAAAAGTCCTCTCAGTTTTAATTACTGCGTTGATGGGGTGAAAGTTCCTTTTGGGGATCATTGTAAGTATCTGGGTGTTAATATACGGAAAGATCTTCATTGGGGTAATCACATTAATGGGATTGTAAATAAAGGGTACAGATCTCTGCACATGGTTATGAGGGTGTTTAGGGGTTGTAGTAATGATGTAAAGGAGAGTGCATATAAGTCTCTGGTAAGACCCTAACTAGAGTATGGTTCCAGTGTATGGGACCCTGACCAGGATTACCTGATTCAAGAACTGGAAAAAATCCAAAGAAAAGCAGCTCGATTTGTTCTGGGTGGTTTCCGACAAAAGAGTAGCGTTACAAAAATGTTGCAATGTTTGGGTTGGGAAGAATTGAGAGAAAGAAGAAGAGCTGCTCGACTAAGTGGTATGTTCCGAGCTGTCAGCGGAGAGATGGCATGGAATGACATTAGTAGACGAATAAGTTTGAATGGCGTTTATAAAAGTAGGAAAGATCACAATATGAAGATAAAGTTGGAATTCAAGAGGACAAACTGGGGCAAATATTCATTTATAGGAAGGGGAGTTAGGGAATGGAATAACTTACCAAGGGAGATGTTCAATAAATTTCCAATTTCTTTGAAATCATTTAGGAAAAGGCTAGGAAAGCAATAGATAGGGAATCTGCCACCTGGGCGACTGCCCTAAATGCAGATCAGTATTGATTGATTGATTGATTGATTGATTGATTGATTGATTGATTGATTGATTGAAAAACACACTTACCTGAAACAGTGGAGGGAAACGGCTGAAGGCCGCGGTCAAAAATACCCAAAAGGGACAGTGGCAGTGCTCCATTGAAACCGTGGAATGGAAAACAACACCTTGGTAATAGAAGATAACTTTAATTTATAAGGAATTAGACTGCAACAACTCCAAGAGGAAAATAAAATTTTCACCGAGCTCGATAACTGCAGTCGCTTAAGTGCGGCCAGAATCCAGTATTCGGGAGATAGTAGGTTCGAGCCCCGCTGTCGGCAGCCCTGAAGATGGTTTCCCGTGGTTTCCCATTTTCTCACCAGGCAAATGCTGGGGCTGTACCTTAAAGGTCACGGCCGCTTCCTTCCCATTCCTAGGCCTTCTCCTCTCCCATCGTCGCCATAAGACATATCTGTGTCGGTGCGACGTACAACAAATAGAAAAAAAAATTGAACGGAAATTAAGTCCTATGAAAGCATTAACTTAATTGAGAAGATAGAAAAATGAATTACCAAATAAATCGGATAACACGAAGGCATTAAACTAATTGAGAAAATAGAAAAATGATTTGCAACAAAATAAATCAGATAACATGTAGGCATTAAATTAATTGAGAAAATAGTAAAATGATTTGCAACACAATAAATCAGATAATATGTTGACCTCCATACCTTTCTACCAAAAGTTACCAATAATGTGAAAGTATAAAAGTAAAGTCGTGATCGATCACCGTAAAATAAACTAAACTACACAAAATTTTAATTTTAGTAAACAAAACTACGGTTCAATTAGATGCTGAGGAGATTACTTCGTCTTCGTCACTTCGAATATTTAACACCATTACTACTAAGGGGCCGTCCCAAGATAAGTAATTACTTACAAGAGAAATTTAAACACGCGCCCCAAACAATCGAAATAGAAAGATAAATAGGTAGCGAAAATAGATTAAAGAAAAAAAATATCACCAACAGATTCCACCAAAACAATTAACATCAACCGAGAACAACGCAAATGCACGCATATCAGTTTACTCAATACAATCATCAACAACATACATACATACATACATTATCATTATAGACTGTTATGCCTTTCAGCGTTCAGTCTGCAAGCCTCTGAGAATTTACTAAACGTCGCCATAATCCTCGATTTGCAACTAGTGTTGTGGCCTCATTTAGTTCTATACCTCTTAGCTTTAAATCATTAGAAACCGAGTCTAACCGTCGTCTTGGTCTCCCTCTACTTCTCTTACCCTCCATAACAGATTCCATTATTCTCCTAGGTAACCTATCCTCCTCCATTCGCCTCACATGACCCCACCACCGAAGCAGATTTATGCGTACAGCTTCATCCATCGAGTTCAATCCTAAATTAGCCTTTATATTGTCCCCGTGAAAATTGGCGATCTTATGAATATTTTAACAAGTGGAAAGCAAAAATTTTATTGTCTGCTTGAAGCCGCAACACATCACTTGGGAACTTGTGGCGAGCCGTGAACGAGTTTTTTTTTTGTCGTTCAGAGGGGTGCGATACGTCACTGGCAGGACTGTGTCAAGGTTATAGCTAACCACGTGACTACCTTCGCACGCGCGACTCAGCCTGTTTCTGGAATAGTCTGCGCAAATTAAAGGTGATCATCAGCCAATTACCGTACTCGCTGAAGAACACGCCTTCCTGGGCTAATTATTATAAAAGGCCTTGCTTCGAGTGAATCGCTCTCTTAATGCTTAATGCTCTTCTCTTTACGCTCTTCTTAATGCTTGTTTGCTGTGAGAGACATCACATCACCGGACCACGTGGAAGGAGAAATTTCAAGACAAGTCGACGCCCGTTCTACCAGAATTTAGTCTGATAATTAGTGAATTCTGTGGAATAAAAACGTCTAGGAGCCAAGTTAAGTGTGACAGTGTAGACGAGCTGTTTATATTCTGCGTGTGCTTGTTCAAAATACTTAATTTTGTCATCTCAGTTACAGCTTGTGACCAGCAATCAACGAAGACGTCTTGGAATTGAAGATCTCAAGATGAAGAATTCCGCAACTACCAACATCATTTCATCGAGGGACATCCATCGCAGAGCCTCCATGGAGCTGTAAAAATGTAAGGCGTCTCTGGTAATTGGAAGAAGACTGGCCGGAGTATGCTGAAATAACTGACTGTCGACGGGAATCGAACTCTACAAAAACTTGAGTACCTTTTTAATTTAATTTATCTGTCCTATCTTCTGTACAACTAGAGATCTTTCTTCTTAAGTCGTAGATCTATCAGTTTGCTGTAGTTAGAAATGTTTCATTTTCCTACTTCTTAAGGTGTCATGGTAGACTAGGTACGTGTGAATGAAATTTTGAAATCTATTAGAGTAGACATGTAGGTTGTCTTTGACTGACTTCCCATGCTTAAGGAGCTTAAGTTTAATAATCACTGACCACACGATAAATCTACTTTATTTGTAATATTGAAAGTTACCGGACGGAAAATTTGCGTGTACATTTTGAGTGAATAGGGTCGAACCTAGTGTCTTTTAAAATCACTTGTTGTTTTTTTATGATGAAGTCATCTAATTTTACGACATTCCAGGAGAATTAGTAGATGTAATAATCACTTAAATAATAATAATGTTGGTTAAAGATCGGGTAAAACAGAAATAAACGCTCGTGAGCCATAAAACTACTGTAGAATTCCTAAATGTGAGATAGAATGTGCTCTGTTCATGAAGGGTCTGGAATATGGCCTATCCTGAGGGATATTCGTTGCATAATTGAGTAAATGATGAATTAGTGGTGATATTGATTTATTCTTGTGTATTTGGAGCGCAAGATAGATTATAATTAGTGGAGCACGTGTTTGTGAGTGTATTTCACAGGTAGGAAGTAAAAATAATGCGAGTAAGGCTCACGCTTGCGGTAAATTCAACCTGTAGCCCACATGATGGTAGTGCTTATGGATTTTACTAGAATCTTCCATTATAATCTCATGAATTAGATGAACTTGCACTGATATGTGAAATGTATTTCTATCAAGTGATACTCATGACTTCGATCACTAGCCACCATTACTGTAAGAGAATTTCTGTACACGAATTAATTTTGCGAGACATTACGCGTCCCGACCATCGATAAAAATCATAACTAAAATTGCTAAGTCAGGATTCGTTGTAAATAGTGTACATAAAACGTGTTTCCCTAGTGTAAATGTGTGTGTAAATGTGTATATTTCTCTTGTGCCATGTTAATTTCATTTAATTCTGATCTGGTCGCGCACTCGCCGTGACGCGGATCACATTCATCGTTGTGTATTGCCTTAAGAAATAATTTCATGCCCTTAAGGGAAAGTTTAATTAAATTAAGTCAAGGAAGACTAGGAAGGAATTTAATTTTTTTATTTGCGAGATTTAAAAGGAAAGATCATCTCGTTACTTTGTAAAGGCACTCGATTTGTAACAAAATTTATTTAACTAGCTCACACGTTGGCAATGTAAATTTCTAAAAATCTGAAATACTTTAAGATTAATTTGAATAGAGATGAAATGCAAAGATTAAAGGTAGAAATTTGTCAGCCGCATGATTGCTTTGAAACATTGTAAAAATAAGTCATTAATAATTAATCAAAAATCATTACTCTGAAATGCTAATGATGAACATTAGATAAATGATGCGGTGGAGAACTAGTAAGAACACGATCGTGTTACAATGAAACAAGTTAATTGAATGCTAATAATAATAATAATAATCGAGATAATAATTAATTAATTTTGAGAATTTTGGAAACAGTTTTTCTTTGCTACTGAAGTTCATGTTAGTGTCATTAACCATTATTAAATATTGTAAATGACTAATTCGGTTGTGTACATAGTAAAGACCACGTGTTGAGGCAACTTTAAATTGGTGAAACTTTGAACACATGTTTATTTAGTTCTTTCAGTCAAATGTTTGGTTTAAAAAGGCAAGTGGCCTAATTACTTCTTTGGTTTCATTTACAGCACAGTGTAGCTGGAGATATGAACACAAGTCACTCTAAATCGAGGAAGAAACCCGATATTATGAAAGCTCTGTTATGTAAAAAGGAAATATTAGCAAGAATATTTTGTTGTTTAATTGCTTATGTGAATAAATGTCAGAGTGTTGTTTTAACATTTCTTTTTATCCTGCTTGGTCATCAATCCTTACAACCCTTAAATGCCTCTAGAAAGTGATAGCCAACGATCGAACGGTCCACCTTGGGACTCATCGCTCGATGGCTGGGCTTAGCTCGGGAAAAATGGGGGCATTTAAGATGGCGCCCAACGTGGGGCTCGAGATTGGCTTATCCAAGCTCGAAAATGATCTTGTGCTGTCCAGTGTTTATGACATTGACAAGATCAGATGACCAATTAAATTAGGCTGACTCTGACACATTTATTCGCCCAAATTCTTGTGGCTAACATAAGCACATGTTAAATGTAACTTGTATGAATATTGTAAAAACAAATTCTTGCTGGTAATTAGAAATTTGAACTTGCTGCGATGATAATAAATTAAAGTTAGACTCATAATTGCGACCGATATTGGTGAAAATTTGGAACTTTCATGATATCGACAAATCGGTGCCTTCACAAATTTGATAGAGTTCGATTCCCAATATTTCAGTAGTCCGGTTAGAATCCTTCCAATACCAGAATAGCCATTTAATGAATAATTGTAACTATGGAGGACTTAAGGCAGATGTTGTTGGCAATGGAGGAGAGGATTAATGCCAACTTGAACATTAGTCAAGCTAACTTAGAGAAAACCTTAGAGGAAAACTTAATGAAAATCAGGCCAACCTAGAGAAAAACTTAGAGAAAGGACTCTTTGAACTCAATAATAGCCAGGTGAACTTAGAAAAAAATTTAGAGAGAAAACTTAGTGACACTCAGGTACACTTAGAAAAAGGACTTAGTGATCTCAGTGACGCACAAATAAACCTCGAAAAATCTCTCGGGGAAGCTATTGAAGAAAAGTTGACGGACATTAAAAACCAAACTGAAGAAGGTTTAGGAAAAATATGTTCGGACATTAAACTTTTTAACGGCAAGCTAGCCTCAATGCAGAGCGAGCTCGTAATAGTCAAGAATGATTTCGCTACTATGAAAAAGGAGGTAAACGAAAACATTGCCAAGTCTATGGCGGGCATGTCCAATGAATTCAGTGAACGACTGGCGAACGTTCAGCAGGACATATTAACTGGAATCGACAAATACAAGGGCGAAGTTGAACAATCATTCCTGAATATTGAGGAAAAGATTGACACAAATTCAGAGGACCTTAAGGTTACGAAAACGGCTTGGGCGAAGAAATTCGTTGGATTAAACGAGAAACTACAACAAGTCGAAAAGGGCATTCTCGACAAAATCGAGACATCCCAAGTCGATACCTCGGAACGGATGGATTATATCCACGAGTCGCTTGAGGATAGTTGGGGCGAAATAAAAACCATCAAAACCACCCTGATGAATGCCATACACAAGGTCACGACTGAGTCAAAAACTGAAACCGAAGGGATTCGAAAGGAGTACACGGATGGAATTAAGGAGCTTGTACATGAAATGCATCTCCTGAAAATCCAGAACGAGAACACTAGCAAGGTCACCAACTCATTGCTAGAGAAGCAGGCATTACTGGAGCAACGTGTAACCGGCACGGGTCTGACGTCAACTCCACTTGCAACTGCAGGGACAGGCGCTGCGAATACAATCGACATTTCTTCAGAGCCGACAGTAAATGCGTCTCAAATGAATACAACCGGCCAGACGCAAATAGTAAATATAATTCGTCTTCACGAAGACCAACCCAAGAAGTTCAATAACGTTAGAGGAAACGTGACTCCGAAAGGCTTTATTCGGGAACTGCAGGATTACTTTCGCGATGCGAAAATTCCACCAGAAAGGCAGCTAAGAGTCACCGAAAAATTCCTGGAAGACTCAGTTCATACCTGGTTTGTCGCATTTCGATTTTCGTTTGACGATTTCGAAAGCTTCAAGAAAGCATTCCTGGAGAAGTACTGGAATAGCGACGTCCAATACAACCTTAGGACGGAGTTATACGCCAGGAAATATGCATCATCCACGCCCACGAGATATGCGGACTTCCTGTCCAGCCAATTAAGAAAATTAAGGGAACTAGACTCACCGCCATCAGAACCTGAGTTGGTTAAGTTGATCACCCGACAGTTACCACCAGATGTGCAGAGGATCATGATAGCCTCAAATACGCAATCTGCAATTCAGGCTGAGGCGTTGTTAAGACAATTAGACATGACGTCCAAGGAACCAGTTCGTCAGGGACGAAACTCGGAACCTCAGATCCATCAGGTAACAACGAATAAGGAGGAAGAATCGAAATCAGTCAACCAAGGGAGAACGTGGAAACGTAACCCTGGAGGGCAAGATTCACCTCGTGATCGATCGCCCGTACGCAGAAATAGACCCATTAGAAACTGGGAATATTCCAGACGTAACGAGAGGAAGCGTCCATACTCAGATTACCGAAGGAGCTGGAACCGAAACCAGGACTTCCGCCACTCAAGAGGAAGGAGAGACTGGCGAGAAGAAGAAAAAGAAAAATATCTCAAGGACCTTCAAAACTCGACGCAGGAAAACGAAAGATGGCGAAGAGCAATCCAAACCCAGGATACCAACCCTGATATCGTGGGAGCGGAAAGCCTTCAATACCAAGAGGCCAAGGCTCGGGGAAGCCAACATAACAACTCGAGTCAGGAGCACAGCCAAGGTGCCATTAAGAAAAGACCTCATCTCCAATGAGAAGAGATAGAACGAATCCTGAAGGCAAAATCACTAAACTTCAAGAAGGAAGTGCGATACAGGTCGACGCATGGACTCTACCGAACACCTACACCACAAGCTGACACCGTGTAACCGTCTGTTAAAAGGAAAAATAAGTTACTGAAGATAGAAATAAAACTTGAGAAACACCCTGTATGGAAAGACTAGGCTACTGGATGCCAGGAGCGGAACGAGGAACTCCGAGTCTCACACCTATCACGAGCTCAACTAAGTTATTACCAGGTGATTCAACAACCAATTTTCCGGAACAATAGTAATGGACACCGTTATGTAATAATTTCATCTACAAACGAAATTATATTCCAACCAAGGGAGAGATGTCCCCGTGAAAATTGGCGATCTTATGAATATTTTAACAAGTGGAAAGCAAAAATTTTATTGTCTGCTTGAAGCCGCAACACATCACTTGGGAACTTGTGGCGAGCCGTGAACGAGTTTTTTTTTTGTCGTTCAGAGGGGTGCGATACGTCACTGGCAGGACTGTGTCAAGGTTATAGCTAACCACGTGACTACCTTCGCACGCGCGACTCAGCCTGTTTCTGGAATAGTCTGCGCAAATTAAAGGTGATCATCAGCCAATTACCGTACTCGCTGAAGAACACGCCTTCCTGGGCTAATTATTATAAAAGGCCTTGCTTCGAGTGAATCGCTCTCTTAATGCTTAATGCTCTTCTCTTTACGCTCTTCTTAATGCTTGTTTGCTGTGAGAGACATCACATCACCGGACCACGTGGAAGGAGAAATTTCAAGACAAGTCGACGCCCGTTCTACCAGAATTTAGTCTGATAATTAGTGAATTCTGTGGAATAAAAACGTCTAGGAGCCAAGTTAAGTGTGACAGTGTAGACGAGCTGTTTATATTCTGCGTGTGCTTGTTCAAAATACTTAATTTTGTCATCTCAGTTACAGCTTGTGACCAGCAATCAACGAAGACGTCTTGGAATTGAAGATCTCAAGATGAAGAATTCCGCAACTACCAACATCATTTCATCGAGGGACATCCATCGCAGAGCCTCCATGGAGCTGTAAAAATGTAAGGCGTCTCTGGTAATTGGAAGAAGACTGGCCGGAGTATGCTGAAATAACTGACTGTCGACGGGAATCGAACTCTACAAAAACTTGAGTACCTTTTTAATTTAATTTATCTGTCCTATCTTCTGTACAACTAGAGATCTTTCTTCTTAAGTCGTAGATCTATCAGTTTGCTGTAGTTAGAAATGTTTCATTTTCCTACTTCTTAAGGTGTCATGGTAGACTAGGTACGTGTGAATGAAATTTTGAAATCTATTAGAGTAGACATGTAGGTTGTCTTTGACTGACTTCCCATGCTTAAGGAGCTTAAGTTTAATAATCACTGACCACACGATAAATCTACTTTATTTGTAATATTGAAAGTTACCGGACGGAAAATTTGCGTGTACATTTTGAGTGAATAGGGTCGAACCTAGTGTCTTTTAAAATCACTTGTTGTTTTTTTATGATGAAGTCATCTAATTTTACGACATTCCAGGAGAATTAGTAGATGTAATAATCACTTAAATAATAATAATGTTGGTTAAAGATCGGGTAAAACAGAAATAAACGCTCGTGAGCCATAAAACTACTGTAGAATTCCTAAATGTGAGATAGAATGTGCTCTGTTCATGAAGGGTCTGGAATATGGCCTATCCTGAGGGATATTCGTTGCATAATTGAGTAAATGATGAATTAGTGGTGATATTGATTTATTCTTGTGTATTTGGAGCGCAAGATAGATTATAATTAGTGGAGCACGTGTTTGTGAGTGTATTTCACAGGTAGGAAGTAAAAATAATGCGAGTAAGGCTCACGCTTGCGGTAAATTCAACCTGTAGCCCACATGATGGTAGTGCTTATGGATTTTACTAGAATCTTCCATTATAATCTCATGAATTAGATGAACTTGCACTGATATGTGAAATGTATTTCTATCAAGTGATACTCATGACTTCGATCACTAGCCACCATTACTGTAAGAGAATTTCTGTACACGAATTAATTTTGCGAGACATTACGCGTCCCGACCATCGATAAAAATCATAACTAAAATTGCTAAGTCAGGATTCGTTGTAAATAGTGTACATAAAACGTGTTTCCCTAGTGTAAATGTGTGTGTAAATGTGTATATTTCTCTTGTGCCATGTTAATTTCATTTAATTCTGATCTGGTCGCGCACTCGCCGTGACGCGGATCACATTCATCGTTGTGTATTGCCTTAAGAAATAATTTCATGCCCTTAAGGGAAAGTTTAATTAAATTAAGTCAAGGAAGACTAGGAAGGAATTTAATTTTTTTATTTGCGAGATTTAAAAGGAAAGATCATCTCGTTACTTTGTAAAGGCACTCGATTTGTAACAAAATTTATTTAACTAGCTCACACGTTGGCAATGTAAATTTCTAAAAATCTGAAATACTTTAAGATTAATTTGAATAGAGATGAAATGCAAAGATTAAAGGTAGAAATTTGTCAGCCGCATGATTGCTTTGAAACATTGTAAAAATAAGTCATTAATAATTAATCAAAAATCATTACTCTGAAATGCTAATGATGAACATTAGATAAATGATGCGGTGGAGAACTAGTAAGAACACGATCGTGTTACAATGAAACAAGTTAATTGAATGCTAATAATAATAATAATAATCGAGATAATAATTAATTAATTTTGAGAATTTTGGAAACAGTTTTTCTTTGCTACTGAAGTTCATGTTAGTGTCATTAACCATTATTAAATATTGTAAATGACTAATTCGGTTGTGTACATAGTAAAGACCACGTGTTGAGGCAACTTTAAATTGGTGAAACTTTGAACACATGTTTATTTAGTTCTTTCAGTCAAATGTTTGGTTTAAAAAGGCAAGTGGCCTAATTACTTCTTTGGTTTCATTTACAGCACAGTGTAGCTGGAGATATGAACACAAGTCACTCTAAATCGAGGAAGAAACCCGATATTATGAAAGCTCTGTTATGTAAAAAGGAAATATTAGCAAGAATATTTTGTTGTTTAATTGCTTATGTGAATAAATGTCAGAGTGTTGTTTTAACATTTCTTTTTATCCTGCTTGGTCATCAATCCTTACAACCCTTAAATGCCTCTAGAAAGTGATAGCCAACGATCGAACGGTCCACCTTGGGACTCATCGCTCGATGGCTGGGCTTAGCTCGGGAAAAATGGGGGCAATATCCTCATTCCGAGTACCCTCCTGCCATTGTTCCCACCTGTTTGTACCAACAATCATTCTTGCTACTTTCATGTCTGTTACTTCTAACTTATGAATAAAATATCCTGAGTCCACCCAGCTTTCGCTCCCGTAAAGCAAAGTTGGTCTGAAAACATACCGATGTAAAGATAGTTTCGTCTGGGAGCTGACTTCCTTCTTACAGAATACTGCTGATCGCAACTGCGAGCTCACTGCATTAGCTTTACTACACCTTGATTCAATCTCACTTACTATATTACCATCCTGGGAGAACACACAACCTAAATACTTGAAATTATCGACCTGTTCTAGTTTTGTATCACCAACCTGACATTCAATTCTGTTGAATTTCTTACCTACTGACATCAATTTAGTCTTCGAGAGGCTAATTTTCATACCATACTCATCAACAACAATCAAAAAATAATCCTGTTGCTAAGGAAACTCAAAACAACGCAAAGCCTCCTTGCCGAGCAAGGAGGAATAGAATCCGCAGCAAGGAAAAATATATCCCGAAAAGCTCACACCGGCAAGAAAACACACAAATCAGAGCAGAAACGCATCCAGAATTACAGACAGGAAACCCAGAAAGAAAAAGGTGATAAGTTCAATACCTTGAAAAAGCCACCTTGGTTCACAAGAAAATATTACAATACCGGCCTAAAACGAAAATTATTAAATTTAAAATTCAATTTTGTCAACCAGTTCATCGTGCAGTTTCCACGCTCCGAGGAATAATATGGTTAGTAGAACGCATCACTCAGTAACACGTCAGCACTCACAACGCCAAGTCCGAATTCGATATTATTATTATTATTATTATTATTATTATTATTATTATTATTATTATTATTATTATTCTCGACCTAATTAAAGTACTTTTTGGCATATATAACATCCATTTCTTCACTGGGTATTAGAAAATAATTTCATAGGTACATACCAGACACAAAAATTTCCAAGGTTCAAACCTGGCCATCATTGATGGTGTTTCCACGAGGCAACTCAAATTAGTCTCTCCACGAAGAAATGCTTAAGTTTTTTATGAGAAACAAAGTAGTTGGAATATATGGTAGAAGGTCAATCACAAACACGAAGGGTAATGATCCCCGTTGAAGGTGAAATTCACCCAGGATCTAGTGTAAAATCCCACGCCATAGCGTAGAAAACGTTTTCACTTCTACACATCGTGGCTTCTCAGTCCGAACTAACACTTGGGCAAGCTAGGCAGCCCAGTCTCGCCAGGGAGCTCGCAGCGCTTGCGCAGCTGAGCAGAGGCTTTCCATAGACATAATGCGACAGTGAGCGCCGCTTTAAGTGAATCAATTAGAGTTCTTTGGCTAAAAGCCGGTTGACACGCCCTCAAGTTCCATGAACACAAACACTTCCGAACCTTGTAAATAGCGGCATTAATACCATCAAACTAAACCATCCCTTGAAACGATCTGAAAATACGTTATACTCCTGACGCTCAATGTATACCCATGCGGCAGCTTCTCAACTCAAAACTTGGTCCGCCCTAGTAATAATGAGCGTTGTCGGTTGGTCTGTCCTGGTGATAATGAGGGTTCTCAGTCGGTTACTTTCCTATGGACACAAGGGGCGCGTGTCGTTTAAAGGACAAGTGAGCGCTGTCAAAAGCAAGTTTGTCACATTTTGCGTCGATTATTATCTAAACATATTAGCATTTAATGTTTTTCAAAGACAAGATATAAATATAAAAACATGATCATGAACCACAGCACAAACCGATTTCGCACAATATTTTCTTTCGTGTATAACCCGTTCAGTGGTCGCAGATGTTAAAGGAAGAAGAAAGAAAGAAAGAAAGAAAGAAAGAAAGAAAGAAAGAAAAACAGAAAATTGGCAAATAAACTCGACCAAGAACTTTCAAATAGCCGCAAATGATCCCCATGAGCTATTTTAAATACAAATAGCAGGTCTGCCTAAATGCTATGCTTGAATTCATATGAAAGTAAACATATTAAAATATTACTTTTATGCAGCTAATATCAGTATCTCGCTTTCAGTAAAGAAGGGAAAAGTAAAAACATTAATTATGTACTGGGATAAAATAATAATAATAATAATAATAATAATAATAATAAAACCCTTACCTGTGTTGTTCTCCGGTAACGTATTCGTATGCCTTACATATCAGCCGTTGACTTTGCTTGCTTAAAGTTTTAGTCTCCTTTCTTTTCTTCCCGGAACTACAACTACTAACAGGTTGAATATCACTCGTGGGTACGGAACCACTGGTACTCTCTCGAGTATCACTCATGGGCACCGAACCAGTAGTATTTGATTGAGTATCAGTGCTGTTCTCGGTTGAGGATCGTTTGCGTGCAGTGGCAGATTTAAATCAGGATCTTATGGTGCGTTAATTTCCAGGTTTGATTCCACGGCCTCCACATTATTACATGAAGCTAAATGAAAAGCAATACACTTCACAAATATTAGTGAAACAAACTCAACGGCATACGAATACGTTAAAGAAGAACAACATATATTATTATTATTATTATTATTATTATTATTATTATTATTATTAATAATAATATACCGGGAGGTACACCCGTCCCGTTCATTTAAACGCCATCTGATATACGAAGATTACAAGTAGTGCATAAAGTTTGGACATTTCTCTACAAATGCCTCTATCCAAAAATCTTCTTTTATTTCCTCTAATGTGAAAAAAACTTTTTTAAGTTTAAGTTTTCCTAAACTGAGTTAATTAGTCTTTGTTCTTTGTATCACAGTTTGCTACACTTCTATCTCTTCCCGCCAACTTGTGATTTTGGGCAATAGAAAATTTTGAGTATTTAATTTTCAACCAATAATCGTGTTCTTGTACATATTTAAATATCCAATAATATTTGGAAGTGTGTCGGGCCTTAGCCCAGAGCTCTCTAGAACCTCCCTCTCGGGTATAAAATCAGGCACCTTTTCGAATTACCTTATCTTATCGATCGTCCAGTTTACTGAGTATGTGCTAATAGAGGAGGCGGAGGCGTCCCGCCCTTCATAAAGTATTCCGGCAGGTTAAGGTAATGGTTGCCATTTAATAACTATGTGGTAGCCTCTGAAAGCTAGCTCGAGGGGAAGGTTTCCTGAGTCACTAACTCATGGCAGTGAGAAAAGGTTATAATTCCTTATTAACAGTCCTGAATCAAAACATTAATTAGGTAATGTAAAATTTGAAATATTGAGGCCTTCTGCCCCACTGATAGATGAAGTGTTTCACCCCTTATTGTTCCACCAGTGTATAAACCTTCCCCCTAGTGAGGCTTACGTTCCATTACCCGGCTGCTATTACATTATCCCCCGCCTGCAAAACATAGCCTGGAAATCACACGCTCATCGTCAATGCCGTCCGCTTCATTTGTAACTGCAGAAAAAAATAAACCACATAGTTATTAAATGGCAACCATTACCTTAACCTGCCGGAATACTTTATGAAGGGCGGGACGCCTCCGCCTCCTCTATTAGCACATCTCTGTCGCCAAGTAAATGACTGTTTCAGTGACCTCTCTGACATCTGCAGCCGAGTTATAACATCCGGCGAGTGATGCTGGCGTGGGGTAAGGGCCCACTCTGCTCTGGCCCAGTCTCCTTCATAACGGCGTGCTGGAGCACATCCTTCACGGCGAGGGCTGGGCTGAGGTAACTTAACCGCCTACCCATCTTGGAGCAGTACCTCTATCAAAACATTAATTAGGTAATGTAAAATTTGAAATATTGAGGCCTTCTGCCCCACTGATAGATGAAGTGTTTCACCCCTTATTGTTCCACCTGTTTATAATCCTTCCCCCTAGTGGCGACCATCACCGTGGCCACTCCTATCAAGGTAGCGGGAGAGATGTATCTGAGGATACTTGAGGGGTTCGGGGAACCCCTCCAGGGTATCGGCTGCGGCGGCTGCTCTTGCCGTCAAAACCTGAACTGTATATCTTGTACTGGTACGGCATAAGAAGACTTCAAGACTTGTTTTCGACGGAATTGTTTAAAATGAACTTTTGCACGGAAATTTCAGTCAATGAATGCAATTTCATTTTTTCTCTAACAAACAGAATTCCAAACTTTCACGGCGAGGAGAGACTTTAAGGGGGAGGTCTGTACCGGGAGGTACGCCCGACACGCCCCGTTCCGTTCATTTAAATGAAGCGCCTTGATGAATGTCATCTGCTAAACGAAGATTGCGAAAACTAGTGCAAAAACTTTGGACTTTCCTCTACAGATGCCTGTACCCAAAAAACTAATATAATGCCCTCTAATGTGAAGAAACCCTATTTTTATTTAAAGGTTTCTTAAACTGAGTTCATTGGTCTTTGTTTTATTGTATCACAGTTTGCTACACTTCTATCTCTTCCCGCCAATTTGTGATGTTGGTCAATAGAAAATTTTGAGTATTTAATTATCAACCAATAATCGTTTTCTTGTACATATTTAATTATCCAATAATATTCGGAGGTAAATTGGCCCTTACCCAAGAGCTCTCCAGAACCTTCCTCTCGGGTATAAAAGCTGGCACCTTTTCGAGCTAACTTGTCTTATTGTGTGATAGTACATTTATCACACCCTCGCACTATTAGATATATTATTGCCAGTATTCTATTTAGTATATTATTATTATTATTATTATTATTATTATTATTATTATCTGTATTTCAGTTGTATATTTTGACATTATTATTTGTAAGCTGGAAGGTATCCATATGTAGTATGAGTAATTTGTTTCGTACAACGGCTGGGAAAACACTGCTTTTATAAATCTGTTAATTTGTATGACTCATGTGGGCATCCCAGTGTCTTATGAGATGGACTTGTTGTAATCGGAAAGTTCTATGACTCATGTGAAACACCCGAGAGTTTGTTTTTGTCTTGGGAGCAAGAAGAAGTCCAGGGCGTGGCCTTGACAAGAGGATCTACCATGATTGGCTGGTCAGAATCAATCTCGGCGTATCATGTGAGAGCTGAGGTCTTTATATACTTCGACATCACAGCGGAAATCAACTACACACATTGTACCAGAATTAAGTAGTGCTACCATACACTGTACGGGAATGAAGTAGTAATGATATACGATACGGGAGTGAAACTGGATATACGGTATTGGAGCGACATGGTTGCACTATACTGGACTGGACTTCAAACGTTTGTGGAACGTAGTCTTGTTACATTCGTGGAAAGTGGCTGATCGATAAACTGTGGAGTGCTTACGCATTAGATATTGTAGCACATGTGGCGGCCTGTTATTACATGTTGCTGAAAGCTGGGATGTGCTATATCTCAGACTTTCCATAATTTATGTTCAGGAACGACAGGCGTGTTTTGCTCAAATGTATATATCTTTACAACAAGTGTTAAAGTCAGTGAACACAGTATTACGAGGTACAGTACCTCTGTGATATTATAGGTGCCGATTATGAGAATCGGCAAGTCGTGTTGATACAGAGACAGTGAAGGGTACTTATCTACATATATGTACATCGTTCAACGAACTAACTACAAATGGTGGCTTAGTTATCGCTTTCGTTTCCCCACTGTTTTCTTTGTTGTTGTTGTTGTTGTTGTTGTTGTTGTAAATATGGAGTCTTCCAGTAATATTTTGTTTGTGTATTATAAGTTTATTTTGGTGTGTTGAAGAGGTGCTCATGCACAGATTTTATTGAAAATATAATTAGGTATTTTAGAATCAGTGGAGTTATTGATGAACCTAGGTGCAGTTCCTACACATTTAGTCGTTTTCATAAGGTTAGGTAAGGCCTGAAGCAGATGTACCAGTACACAGCTTTTATGTACACGCCCTGGGAGATAAGGAATTATCATGCTCTATCTAAATTCGAGGGATCCATTTTGGTGAACTCAGGCGCCCATACTACGGACATTTCGATTAATTATGTTTATTATTTCATTTTATTTCAAGTATTTTATTAAGTATTTGAGTAGTTTTATGTATTCAGTTAATTATTTTATTATTCATTTTATTTATATTCACAAAAAGTTACAATAGATCATCCATTTTACTGAGTGTGTGCTAATAGAGGAGGTGGAGGCGTTTCGCCCTTCAGCAAGTATTCCGGCAGATTAAGGAAATGGCAGCCATTTAATAACTATGTGTTAGCCCCTGAAAGATAGCTGGAGGGGAAGGTTTCCTACCTTAAATAATGTAACCTTAAATTTCCAATCTTCTAAAATGTGAATTTCTACTTCTAATGTTAATTTCAAACAAGCCGAAAATCACTTAGCTAAAATTCGAGAATAGAGAGTGTGACATGCTCTCGACTTCCCTATCATTTTGACTTCGAGGTGACTATGACTTTGTAACCGTTCTCTGTTTGTAGTCACCTCAGTAGTATAGGATTAGCATCTGTAACTTCGGGTTTGTTACGGAGATTTCCGTGGTAGGTAGAGGTGAAAGAAGGTGCGGGTGTGAATAGGTCTCCAACTACGGAATTAAAGTTAAATGTAAAATTTAACAAGGTTATATTTTCTTTCCAAAATTCAGAAATAACAAGAATGGCAGGTACGGAGTAGCAAGACAACAAAGTACAATTACAGTATTTATAGGATTTGGGCTTCGAGCCCTGAAAACACAATTCTTGAGCAACTAGCCCAACTTTACGATATACAAATTTCAACAACGGGGCAGAAGACCCCAATCAAACCCTGGAGCACTTGCTCCAAATTACACCGTAAAGCCTCCTCGAGGCATACAAGACTCAGTTTCCGGAAAAGAGCCACTCGCTCTCAAATTTAAGCCTCTCCCAGGCCACACCAAACTCCACCTTCAAGCTGTCCTCAACGGACATAAACACAGGGGTAAAATACCCAATCTACTGAGGCCTATTAAGTGAGAAAAGGTTAATTATATGGCCTCTAAAATGCCAACTTGAAAGGAGGCTCTCCGCACTCCTAATACACTTTATTTAAAACCTACTTGGCACTAGGCCGTTAATGCAAGGGCTAATCCCATACTACAGAGGTGACTTCAGAAAAGAACAATTTACATTATATTAACGAAGAATAGGTTGAGAAAAATAAGTTCACCTCAAAACAATATGATTGGGAGCTCGAGAGGGTTAAGCACTCTCTATCCCGATATGCAGTTTAAAAGATGAAATAGTTACAAGTTTCTTTACATTTTAAGGAAGGTTACATAATGGAAAAAGCTTCGGACCCGCCCCGAGAGTTAAACTGCTGAGCTAGCAAAGAAAGAAGTTATTAATTAGCCATTACCTTGTTGTTGACCGCTGCCGAAGAAAGAGGCGCTTCCCGCCCCCTGCTATGTACTTTACACACTGAAGGATGGAACAGAAGTGGCGCAGAGACCCTAAAATCAGCAGTTTATATACTCTCGCGGAAGGTTCTAGGCGTTAGGGGAATGAGAACACCCGCCCACAATCACTTTATTGGAGAATAAAGAGAAACCCCTACACAAGATGAAGAAGAAACACATTATTGGTGGAAAATTAATTTCAGAAATTAGGGATTGGCTAGATTTAAAACAAGGGGAAAGAAAGGGGTAATATTGCCAACTTAACCAATGACTGAAATAAATTTAACAAAGAACAAACTTTTGAAATAAAATTTTCTCCAAAGAACAGTTCTTTTTCTTCGCACTAGGGTGCACTATTGTAGTTCTTCAGTAGTGTCCTTTAGAAGAGAAAGTTCACACTTCTTACTTCAAGCAAAACAAAAACACATCAAAAATGACACAGTTCTAAAACTCCAAAATTTACAGGTAGTGACATCTTCTGAGAAAGTAGAAAATTAATACCGTCAATAAAGTTCAGACTTCCTCCAGCAGAGGAGTTTCAACTGGCGCACCTTTTGAATTAGCGGCGTGGAGGTGTACCGCCCGGTACAGACCTCCCCCCCCCCCCCAAATATTCCTCCAGGGGTGACACATGAAATTTGTTTGAAAACTAGGTCCAAGTTTTGATGCAGATGTGGAGATTAATTGCAGAATTATTTTTAAGATTTTCTTAATATGGTTTGATTCAGTTTCAAAATTTTTGTTGTTGCAGGTGAAGTAAAGTCTTTATGCTTGTAGAAGTTGAATTCAGAAGATAAACTTTAGTTTTTAAAGTTGAGAAAAAAAATTCTAAGTCCACCAGGTATTGCAGAAAAATCCAAGAGAAGATAGTAATGTCGAACTGGAATGTCCATGTAGTTGATGTAGACTGAGTTGAATGGCGAGATCGGCCGTTGCCGCTTGCGTCCAGGAGAGGCCGCTCGGACCCCTCAAGTACCCTGAGATACCGCTCGCCCGCACCATGAGGGGAGCAGTGGTGTTGAAACACGCCGCGCCCGCGGTGAAGATATACAGGCTGCGGGCAAGTAGCAGGTCGTGCGCCGCACATCAGCCTTGGCCGGGAGGAGAGCTCCGGCTCGCCGTGCACATGTCGTCCTCGCTGGGGTCGAGGGGGCCCATCCTCAAACCCAGTCGCGGCACAGCGCCGCGCGGCTGCGGGGGCACTGAAACATTAAAACTAGGCGGCAGAATATTGTTGGACCATCATCTTTTTGAGGGCACAGACTTTGTGGAGAGGTTGAGGGGCCAGCGGCGTGCAGATATCCATGGCATTTAATATAAGCAAGCCACAGTGTGTATAGCAGGAGACGGGAGCGTGGTAATGGCCGTGGTAAGGACAAAATGGCAGTTTAACGAATCGGGGGAGGTTTACAAAAATGCTTAAATATACAAAATATTATTGAAGGGGCAGGATGCCTTAAAAGTGAAAACTCAAAAAAAAATATAACCTTCATATTCCTTTCAAGATAATATGAAGCACGTTAACACAGAAATTACACCGGTTTCACCTGGGACAGGTGAACCCTAAATATCCTCTCGGTGGCTGGATTACTTAATAATAATGTGACCGGCGTAAGGAAATCGAGAATGATACAAGGCCCATGGAATCTGGGGGCAAGCTTGCCCGCGGGAACAAAGTTCTTGACCATAACGTGGTCACCTACCTTCAAAGGGGTGGGTCTCCGTCCACGATCATACCTTTCCCTAACCTTTTCATGAGAGACTTTAAGATTGGCTTTAGCCTTCTTCCAAAGATCTTTGATGTTGTCCGGATCTATTGTCTCGGGTAGAATGTCACTCAGAGACCAGAGGTTAGAGAGCGGCGTGTTGGGAACAAACTTGAACATCAAAGAGGCTGGAGTAAACTTATGTGATTCATGAACCGCCGAATTCAAAGCAAAAGCTAACCAATGCAAGGACGTGTCCCACCTGGAATGATCTTCACGACGATAGGCAATAAGCGCGGACCTGAGATTACGGTTAACCCGTTCAGCCAGCGATGGTTGAGGGTAATAAGCAGAAGTAGTTACATGAGAGATAGACAAGTCAAAACAGAATTTACGAAAAAGGTTTGATGTGAACGCCTTAGCATTATCAGACACAACATATTGGCACGGACCAAAAGAAGCAAAAATAGAATTTAGGCAAGTAATGGTGGACTGAGCGGTAGCCAGCTTAGTCGGAAATAACCAGGAAAATCTTGTAAAACCATCTACACATACAAAGATGAATTTGTTGGCATTTCCCTTCGACTGGGGGAAGGGTCCTACATAATCGATATACAGGCGTTCCATGGGGCGCGACGCTTGATGCGAAGACAGAAGGCCTACCTTGGTGGACATGGTGGGTTTACTAAGCAAACAAGATTTACAAGCTTTTACAAGTTCACGGATTTCACCGTCCATACCCTTCCAGATGAACCTTTCACGAATCTTTTCACGAGTTTTAAAGATTCCAAGATGCCCCCCTAATGGGGTCTCATGATAGTACTTGAAGATCATAGGTACAAGAACAGCTGGAACGACAACTTTCATCATCTTATCCTGCCTCGAAGGGCAACATAGAACACCATTCCTCAGAACATAAGGGACCACACGTTCCCCAGAAGAAAGGGTTTCCATTATCGGAGCCAGCGTCGGATCTTCACGTTGGTATTTCTCGATATCCCTAAAAAGCATGGGGGCATCTGTTAAGATGGCATTAACATCAGATAACATGGACTCGGGAGGAGATGAACTATCGGCCGGTTCATGGTTCTCAATGTCGTTGGAAAACATACGGCTGAGTCCATCAGCGACAACATTTTCGGTACCTCGGATATGCCTGACATCGAATTGGAAGGCAGAAATACGGATGGCCGAACGGGCTATACGACCAGTACGACGCGGCCTACCTAAGACCCAGCTTAAGGCTTGATTATCTGTCTCCAGGTCGAATTTGACATGTTCCAGATAGAGACGGAACTTTTCTAAGGCGAATAAGACTGCCAAACCTTCGAGCTCATATATGGAGTATTTTGCTTCTTGAGCCGATAGAGTCCTAGATCCATAGGCGATGGGTCGCCTCCCTAGTTCAGTCTCTTGAAGAAGGACTGCAGCTACTGCTGACGACGACGCGTCCGTTTGGACGATGAATTTCTTTGAGAAATCAGGCATAGCAAGGACAGGGGCATTACAGAGAACTAATTTAAGATCTTCAAAAGCGGCTTGTTGAGAAGGACCCCACTCGAATTTGATGCCTTTCCTACGAAGAAGGTTCAAGGGCGCCGCTCTATTAGCGAAGTTAGGAATAAACTTCCTGAAGAAATTCACCATACCAATGAACCTGGCGATACCTTTAACGTCCTTAGGAGGTTTAAAATCACGGATGGCCTGTGTTCTGGAATGATCGACGGCAACACCATCAGGTGACACAATATGCCCTAGGAATGACATAGAGGGCTTAGCAAAGGCAACCTTGACAGTTAACCCAGCCTTACGAAGGCGATCGAGAACTTCTCGCAGATGATCTAGATATTCTTCAAAAGTTTCTGAAAATACGACGACATCATCCAAGTAGTGATATAAGTACTCAAATTTGATGTCGGAGAAGACCCTATCTAGTAGCCTAGTGAGTACAGCTGCTCCCGTGGGGAGCCCGAAAGGCACGTGGTTGTATTCATACAAGTTCCAGTCCGTGGCAAACGCTGTAAGATGTTTAGACTCTTCGGCAAGGGGAATTTGATTATAGGCCTGATTCAAGTCCAAGATAGTAAAGAACTTGGCCTTACAAAACCATGAAAAACAAGAATGAAGGTCAGGAAGGGGCACAGATTGTAACAACACCTTCCGATTGAGAGCCCTATAATCAATGACAGGCCTGAAGCCTCCTTGGGGTTTCGGGACTAGAAAGATAGGTGACGAATACGCCGACTTAGAGGGCCTAATAATACCGTCCCTCAACATCTGATCGATGATTTCTTTCAGAGCCTTCATTTTAGGTGGAGATAGCCTATAAGGTGGAAAACGGACAGGAATTGAATCCGTGACCTCAATTTTGTATTGAATAAGGTCAGTAACACCAAGAGTATCAGAGAACACCTCTGGAAACGACTGACATAATTTACGAATACTATGAGCCTGTTCCTCAGGTAGATGTCTAAGGTCTAACAACATCTCATCCTGGGTAGGCGAAATAGATGAGCATGATACAGAATTACACTTTAACAAGGGAATTTTACAATTGAACGCAAATTTGAATGTGCACGACTTACTCTGAAGATTGAGTACAAGACCAGTGTGAGAAATAAAGTCCGCTCCCAGTATGATGGGGCAAGACAAATGCTTAGCCACAAACAGTTTGGTTTTCCATGTAAATTTAAAAATACGAATTTTGACCTGTACGGAACCTAGAATTTCTAATGGAGATGAATTAGCCGAAACATATTGAACAGGAGATGAGACATAGTCAGGTAGTTTACTAACAGATTTCAATTTAGAATACCATTCAGCCGAAATAATCGAACAAACACTGCCTGAATGTAAGAGAGCTGTTACAGGTTCATTATTTAACTCAATCTTAAGAAAAGGAACCGGTGCGGGGGTATCCGCCGCAATCCTAAGACACTCCTTGGGGCATTCAAGGGATGGATTTGAAGATTGAAATTTCCCTGATTTTTCGATCTGTTTACCCGGGGCTGAGTCTCGGGGCGATAGATTAATCGACTCAGCCGAAGGCACTAGTCACTTTATATTGTTGTTGGAAGTTGCACCAGAAGTTGAGCAGGAGGGGGTGGTATTCGAATTGGGACAATTCTTGGCAATATGTGAGAAAGCCCCACATTTAAAACACCTTGTGATGAACCAGCTCCATTCCTTGTCCCACTAGATTTGAGCAATGGGCACTTGTTCCGAAGGTGGTCGGGCGACCCGCAAGCATAGCATTTACGGGGTGTGACTGATCGGCGAGGTGGAGGCCGAGTATTACTAAAAGAAGGCGGGGGTTCTTTCGCGACACGCAATGAATCGGCGTATCTAAATCCTTCCGCTGGGACGGCCAATGCCTCAAGTTCAGAGAAGGTTTGCGGGCATGCCGCGAAACACAAATATGACCTATAAGATGGTGAAATGCCTTCCACAATGGCTTGTACAATCTGGCCCTCCGGAAAGTGAAGAGCAAACACCCTAGTATAGAATTTAATATCTTGGATGAAGTCAGCCATGTTTTCATCCAAACGCTGTACACGATAATAGTACTTCTGAATAAGGGAGGACCTTGCCCTAGCCGGGATGAAGTTAGCTAGCAAGTGGGCGTGGAAGTCTTCAATTGATGATTGCTCGGCAATGGCTCTAACTATTTTGTCTGAGAGAATACCTATTGCATAGGGATAGATGATTTGCAAAATCTGACATGGGGAAAGAGAAAACACAAGGGCATGATCCTGAAATTCAACTAGAAATCTTAAAAATGAAATTACTTCACTGGTGGTATTAACTGAAAACTTAGAGATACCCCTGAGCAACATTGCCAATGGATGGGGCAAACTACTGAACCCAGGTGACATAATCGGTAAAGGGTTAAGTGGCAGAGAAGTTAATTCAGAACGTACATTATTCAATGAGTTACGACGTTCAGACTCGTTGTCTAATGGGGCAGAGATAGTTTGAGCAGCAACGGTTATCCTATTGACTTCTCCCTTAGGAGGCTCTTCCTCGCTCCCAGCATTCATCGTGGCGGGTTGATCAGTTTTGGGAGGAATTTCCCCAGTTAACAATTGAGTGACCTTGTTAGATAATTCAGAAATATTTTCAAGCAGCGCACTAGCTTCCTTCTTCTGAACGTCATTCAACTTTAGAGACAACAGATCGTTAACTCTATTTGAAAAATGAAACAGCCTAGCTTGCACACGCTTAATTTGATTAGGAGAAGGATCATTTTCATCAAAAAAACTAACTACAGAAGCTAGCCCAGTAGTATTCTCCGTGATCGTGGAAAGAGAGTCGTCAATTTCTTTCTCTCCCAAATTGGGGATGGAAATGGGCAAATCTAGGGACTCTCTAAGCTTGTTTGTGTCTACTGCAACCGTGCCTCCAGATTGTACATTTCTGATAGTTAACTCATAGATCAACTCCTCCTTGCGCAAATAGTTAAGATGGAGAACATCGCGAGGGCCGGGCATGGTGACAGAACAATTTTGAAAACCTCAAAAATTCCAGCAACTGAGAAAATGGTTAGAGTTCGGAACAGAACAATATTTAGCCGTCAAAAGGGGCTAAAATGAGACCCATTCAACCACGCTCTGCTACCACTTGTTACGGAGATTTCCGTGGTAGGTAGAGGTGAAAGAAGGTGCGGGTGTGAATAGGTCTCCAACTACGGAATTAAAGTTAAATGTAAAATTTAACAAGGTTATATTTTCTTTCCAAAATTCAGAAATAACAAGAATGGCAGGTACGGAGTAGCAAGACAACAAAGTACAATTACAGTATTTATAGGATTTGGGCTTCGAGCCCTGAAAACACAATTCTTGAGCAACTAGCCCAACTTTACGATATACAAATTTCAACAACGGGGCAGAAGACCCCAATCAAACCCTGGAGCACTTGCTCCAAATTACACCGTAAAGCCTCCTCGAGGCATACAAGACTCAGTTTCCGGAAAAGAGCCACTCGCTCTCAAATTTAAGCCTCTCCCAGGCCACACCAAACTCCACCTTCAAGCTGTCCTCAACGGACATAAACACAGGGGTAAAATACCCAATCTACTGAGGCCTATTAAGTGAGAAAAGGTTAATTATATGGCCTCTAAAATACCAACTTGAAAGGAGGCTCTCCGCACTCCTAATACACTTTATTTAAAACCTACTTGGCACTAGGCCGTTAATGCAAGGGCTAATCCCATACTACAGAGGTGACTTCAGAAAAGAACAATTTACATTATATTAACGAAGAATAGGTTGAGAAAAATAAGTTCACCTCAAAACAATATGATTGGGAGCTCGAGAGGGTTAAGCACTCTCTATCCCGATATGCAGTTTAAAAGATGAAATAGATACAAGTTTCTTTACATTTTAAGGAAGGTTACATAATGGAAAAAGCTTCGGACCCGCCCCGAGAGTTAAACTGCTGAGCTAGCAAAGAAAGAAGTTATTAATTAGCCATTACCTTGTTGTTGACCGCTGCCGAAGAAAGAGGCGCTTCCCGCCCCCTGCTATGTACTTTACACACTGAAAGATGGAACAGAAGTGGCGCAGAGACCCTAAAATCAGCAGTTTATATACTCTCGCGGAAGGTTCTAGGCGTTAGGGGAATGAGAACACCCGCCCACAATCACTTTATTGGAGAATAAAGAGAAACCCCTACACAAGATGAAGAAGAAACACATTATTGGTGGAAAATTAATTTCAGAAATTAGGGATTGGCTAGATTTAAAACAAGGGGAAAGAAAGGGGTAATATTGCCAACTTAACCAATGACTGAAATAAATTTAACAAAGAACAAACTTTTGAAATAAAATTTTCTCCAAAGAACAGTTCTTTTTCTTCGCACTAGGGTGCACTATTGTAGTTCTTCAGTAGTGTCCTTTAGAAGAGAAAGTTCACACTTCTTACTTCAAGCAAAACAAAAACACATCAAAAATGACACAGTTCTAAAACTCCAAAATTTACAGGTAGTGACATCTTCTGAGAAAGTAGAAAATTAATACCGTCAATAAAGTTCAGACTTCCTCCAGCAGAGGAGTTTCAACTGGCGCACCTTTTGAATTAGCGGCGTGGAGGTGTACCGCCCGGTACAGGGTTCTAAGCCCAAATAGGGTTTTAATCTTTTAGTGCAAATTTCAAGGAGTACAAGTGTCCGCCTCAGCATCATTTTGATTTTCGGGCCAGTAACTTTAACCTGTGCATTTTTTCCTCCCACAAAAGCCCGGTAGAATGGGTACGGTATTCGATACTCCTGTAAAATTCAATCATTTATGTTAAAAGTTTAGACTGTCGAGTGTTTAAGACAGTGAATACTGTTTGAATTGTAAAATGTAGGTTGTGCCTCGACAGGCCTGGAATGTGTAAATTTTATTGAGCAATGATGCTCTGGTAGTAAATGTAAAGGTTGAAGGTTGCCTTGAGAAGGCAGTAAGGGTATAAGGTTCGGAGCGCTGTCTCCTAGATGAATAGGGATGTATAGAACTAGCACCGATAGAGCGCACTGCTGCTGTACTGGGTAAGCGCAATGCGCTTTTCATTTGTCTCCTGTGTACTCATGCCGCTAAATATCCACGAACTTAAGTTGCTTAAATTGTTATTTTCGTGACTATGTCGAGCTATTGCAGTGTTCCTCTTTGAAAAAATCAGGGAAGCCCATTTTCGTTTCACCAGTTTCCACAAAATAAAGAAATGAGGACGAAATGGTTACATGCTATTAGAAGGAAAAATTTCGGTGAGAAGAACCTGACCGAAAATATTAAAGTGTGTTCCCATTATTTTCAACCCGGTGAATTCACGAAAACTTTGTTGGGTAAGTGCGATTTACGAAGGGAAATAATTCCTATTTTCTACCTATAAACTGATTAGGCATTTTGATAACAACCACCAAATTTATGCGTTTGTATTTAAAGGTGAGAGAGCAAGATTAAAACCGGGCGCTCTTCCATCGCTTTTTCCGTGTACCACGAACACAACAAAAACAAGGAAGAGACCATACACCAAAAAAAATTGCCGGATTACCACGATAAGCCTACAATATCGGAATATACAGAAATCTCCTTCTTTGAAGTATGGGAAGAAATCGTGAATATACCCGAAGAAGTAAATGTTACATTTGTGACTCCCAATTTCAAAGACATCAGCACTCAAAAAATACTACAGGCATGGGCGACCGCAAGGGGGTGGCGCCCCCCCTGGAATTCTAAACATGTTGATGTTCAATTGTTTAATATCATACTAGATTAGTTCATAAACTGAAATTACTGACAGTCAGCTAGCATATGTTATAACTGGAAGTTTCTGTAAACAATTTAATGTTGCTGACGTTATATTGGTTTTTATATTCAAGAAAATTGTTAATGTGCCCCCCCCCCCATGGAAAAGGTCCTGCGGGCGCCCATGTCTACAGGTAATTTGGTGGTTGAGCAAACAATGCGTAATCCTGATGCCATATTGCTTTATACATGGTTTGTAGACGTCCAACATTGTAATTTGGTGTTTGTTGTTCTGGGAGAAAATATACAATTTACAGATATTCCCTCTTGAACCCAGACTGTGTTTCTTCTTGACAGTTATGAAGCCAAGGACCAACAAATCTGACAAAGAACTAGGCCTTAACTTCGGAATCCATAAAACTACTGTTGGGAGAATATTTAATGTTTGGATTAATTTCATGTACTGCCAATTTAAAGAGTTGAACATTTGGCCTCATAGAGAAAATGTCCTTGCAAACACCCCCCTTGCTATCAGACAGAAATACCCCTCGACTAGTGTTATAACTGATTCAGCTTCTTCATCATCATCATCTGTTTACCCTCCAGGTTCGGTTTTTCCCTCGGACTTAGCGAGGGATCCCACCTCTACCGCCAGTGTCCTGGAGCTTCAGACTCTTGGTCGGGGGATACAACTGGGGAGTATGACCAGTACCTCGCCCAAGCGGCCTCACCTGCTATGCTGAACAGGGGCCTTGTGGAGGGATGGGAAGATTGGAAGGGATAGGCAAGGAAGAGGGAAGGAAGCGGCCGTGGCCTTAAGTTAGGTACCATCCCGGCATTCGCCTGGAGGAGAAGTGGTAAACCACAGAAAACCACTTCCAGGATGGCTGAGGTGGGAATCGAACCCACCTCTACTCAGTTGACCTCCCGAGGCTGAGTGGACCCCGTTCCAGCCCTCGTACCACTTTTCAAATTTCGTGGCAGAGCCGGGAATCGAACCAGGACCTCCAGGGGTGGCAGCTAATCACGCTAACCACTACACCACAGAGGCGGACGCGAAACTTCTTCCAAAGGCAAATATTCCACTTTCATAGGGCTAACTGGCCTCAACCATTTGGTAGGGGTATGCTGAAAAGTTTATAAATTTTGGCTGCATGTTTCCGAACACTGAATACTACCAGTCTTGGGGAAGTGCTCTAATGCGTAGCTTACAGCTGCAATATGCTTACAACATGCCTTGGGGCCTGTTCTAGCAAAACATTCACATTCCCCTGCTATAATGTCACCAGGTACTCCTAAAATAAGGTTCATATTATAGGTCTTATATTTTGTGTACTCGGATTTCACAGCACTGCATTTTAGAATTTCACCCGATTGAAATTAACCTTTTATAAACAAAAACAAACTTTTCACTGAAAAGTCTGTATCCAGCATAACACAACGATTTGTAGTTGGAAACAGGTGCTCCATCTATTTCCGATTTTCTAAATACGAAATAATCCATCAGATGCAAATTTGTGATAGTGATCTTCTCCTTATGGCTGATGGTCAAATATTCAAAGGAACCGGCAATGGGAAACTCAAGAATATTCACATGCCTTTGGTAGTGGACAAAGGCTGTATCTGCAGTTTCTTATAAGCCATCAACCTTTAAAAAATACATGAATCGAAGTATATAAACAAGGGGAGCAAGTGCGTGTTTAAATATCTATTTATGATTTGTCTTGTGGAGGTACATTTATATATTTATCAATGTACAATACTCAAGTAATTGTAATCTTTAGGAAAAGGCATGCTGACTCCTATTCATTATTTGGATAATAAAGCGTGTTAGAATTTTCTACTTACCGCTGTACTAATTCTTCCTTCCTCCCGCTAATTTTAGCGTTTCTGGTCCGTAGTTCATATTGCAGCTGTTTAAGGTTTAAACGCTGAAAATCGTCCGTAATATACTAGGGGATATACCTATACAATTAATTAATATAGCCTTGGGGTAAAATTAAAGAAGATACAATCGGTTTTATCTCAGAAAACTCGGTCACATTCTATACATTACTCGCAGCTGACTGGGAGAAACATAAGACGATCGCCTTGCGTTCACCCAGTAGTACACGAGCGCTATCTGGCGCGTACTTTCTCTGCCTACATCCCTATTCATTGAGTATAAATGCTCTTTCTATTCTTGTAGAGGTGTTAATGTAAATATTGAATGGTGCCTTTTGGAAGGCGGTAACGTAGTTGTCTCCTAGATAATTTGGTGGAGCAAAAGGTATTCTTGGAAGATTGCACGTTGTAAATAAAATTGGTAGACCTGTCTCCTTGACTATTGAGTGGATGGAGCAATACTGCTCAAGTAATATTTAAGGGGCTTATAAGCCAAGGGGTACAAGTGCCATTCTTACAAAAATTGAGTTATGTGCAGCGTTGGATAGCTAATGAATAGGAAACATTTGTAGCAAAGGGGTATAAGTGAATGTCCATCAGGTGCTGAGGCCTAGCGGTAGAAAAAAGTACTAACTGAATTCGCCGCTTGGCTTATAAGCCAAGACGAAACAGTTACACTTGAACCCGTTGTGCACCAAACATAAGCACCAACCACGTGTTGCATTACTTGAACATCACGCCGTCTGTTCTGTATTCTAATAGTTTTATCACTGTAGTGTGTCAATATTATTTACTGTTTGTTTAGCACAATAATAATGTGTGTGTAATGAAGAATTTCAACATATTTAAACAGTTTAAATTTCATAATATCTACAATAATGGACAGTGATAGTGATGAATCTCTTCCTAACCTATTCGGAGGTAAGTGTTTCAGTGGATTCATTTACAAAGTTTCTGTTAACTATTGTTATAAAACTACAGTACTATTCTTTAAGAAATTAGGCTAACATTAAATAAACGGGAATTCAAGACACTAATTGAGGACAAATCAAAGAAGTGATACTGCGGCAAGTGTGATAATGTGAATGGTGATCTGGCCACAGGGCCGAGTGACCATAAGCTTGGGGATATGGAATCTGTAGTTAGGGATATCCACAAAAGGCTATGTAAACTAGAAGGAATCGAAGCTGAACAAGCGGAAATTAGAAAGTCGGTAACCTTCTGTGCTGAGAGTTTCGACGATATTAAGCGTCAGCTGCACAAAATAACTGATGACTTTAAAACGCTATGGCAGAAGTAGCGGCACTGAAGTCTAAGATTGTTGTCCTCGAAAGGGAAAATACAAGAGCAGATGAAGAAGTCTCTAAGCTTAGAGAGGAAAATCAAGACCTCCAACAGTATGTCCGGTGGAACAATGTAGAAATTCATGGATTGCCACAGCTTGGTGACGAGAAACCAGTTGCAGTTTTGAAAGCACTTGGAAATGCGCTCGGTGTCGAAGTGACCGACGGCGATATTGATGTGTGTCATCATCTACCCCAAAAGGAGCAGGAACTCCCTCCTCCTCTCCTTGTAAAATGTTGTAGCCGGTTAAAAAGGATCAACTGCTCGCAGCGAGGAAGAATAAATCAACACTAAGCTCAAATGATTTATGTATCCAAGCAGCTAACCGAGCTGTATACATCAATAAACATCTGACATCGGGGAATAAATATCTCCACAAGATGGCCAGGGATCTACGGCAATATGGATATAAATATATTTGGACAAGGGCCCGCAAAATCTACGTAAGAAGGACTGAAAACCATCGATCAGTGCGAATTAGGAGCGTTGATGATATTAGAAAGTTGCAGAGCGAAGACACAAGTGCAACGGCACAGCCAAAATATCATACCAACACTCGTTAGTGGTAATACCTAAGTGTTACAACGAATATTCCAATTTTCCATTAGGCTGTTATGAAATTCATTACGATTCCATAACTAATTTTGTTTTACAAAATATCAGTTCATATACAGTTGCTTTTCACCTGGACGGAAACGGCTCTACTGGTCCGTCAAAACCTTACAGTGCAGTTAGGTGCTTGTTCCTAAACAGCAGGAGTATTCGAAAAAACTTGAGGAAATAGAAATTCTGTTGCACATTATAGGCCAGGTAGATATATTGGTTGTGACAGAAACCTGGGTAAGAAGTGAGGACGCGAAATACTATCATATACCAAATTAGAGAAGCATCTTTTCACATAGAGACGGCAAAGCTGGAGGTGGCTTAGGTATTTACATTTCGCACTGTTGTACAGTAAATGTGAAAATGAATTGTGAACTTGGTCATAGCTTGATATGGGTTGAAATTTATAAATATAAATTTAGTAGTAATAAATATAAAAGTATTGATTTCATTGCAGGATATAACCCAAATATGAATTATGCCACACCATTTCTACAATCCCTCGAAATTTTTTTAAGTAAAACAACTAACAATTTATGCCCATTTTTGGGTGACACGAATATTAATATCTTAACTAGTGACCAAATAAAAAGAAAATACATGAACCTGCTTTCTTGCTATGATTTCAAGCAATGCAATAATGTATATCCAACACGAATATGTGATACCACAAGCACTTTAATAGATCATGTGTCTATAAATAATTCTGGAATATATTATTATTTATCAAATGTTGGTAGCTATACAAGTGACCATAATATATTAATATTTGATATTATTTTGCCAAATACTAAATCTCCATCACAATCGTTTGAACTGAAAAGGCTGAATGCAACTAATGTAGAACGAAAAGATGGTAGACGTGAAAGTAGTAATACCACTGAACATAACACAGAAGTAATAAACAACACTACTAGTACGATTTACATAATATATAATTCATTTATTGACCAACTACCGCTTAGTACACAAAGACATAAAGCACAGTCATCGAACACAAAGAACCGGTAGCTCGCATTGGATATCTTCTGTACTTCTCAGCCTTATTAAGCGACGTGATATTTTACATGCCAAACTTAAAAATTCCACTCTAAAGAATAACATCAATCTCAATCAGGAATATCGCAAGTGTAGAAACAATATAACGAATTTAAAAAGGAGCTTAAAAAACAAATATTACTCTGAAAAAATTAGAATTCATAAAAAGAACCCAAAGGAAACTTGGAAAATAATCAATGAAATCATACATAACAGGAAAAAAACAAAAGGCGATAATTGTACATCTCTAGAAATAGATAACAAGATAATTGCCTGACAGTCAGGAAATATGTGAATCATTAAATTTATATTTGTCAAATATTGCTAAAACCCTGGCTTCAGCAATCCCTCTCCAGGAGACTGAAACACTTGGGGTTCGTAGTTATTTGAACTTATTTTACCTATATCCAACTGATGAAACAGAAGTAAGATCTATAATATCAAATCTACAAAACAAGAGTAGCTGTGGGCTGGATGGTATAACGGCCAACTTTCTAAAAGAATTCAAGGATTCTTTAAGCGGGATGCTAACGGAGATCATTAACGAATCTTTGGCATCTGGTACATTACCTAGTGAGCTAAAAGTAGCTAAAGTAGTTCCTGTCTTCAAGGGTGGGGATGGGAGGAATCCTAGTAACTATAGGCCTATCTGTATTCTCTCCATATTCTCAAAAATATTATAAACTATTGTTAAAAGGAGACTTCTCACTTTTTAAACAAAAATAATGTCTCTTACAATGCACAATATGGCTTTCGTGAAAACTCTAACACTGAAATAGCAACCGTAGATCTCATAAATCTGCTGCAAGAGTCAATAGATTTTAATAATTTTGCTGGTGGGTTGTTGATAGATCTAAAGAAGGCCTTTGATACAGTGGACCATGAAAGACTGTTAGCTAAATTAGAGAGAGCAGGAGTTCGTGGTGTTGCTTTGAAATGGTTTGATAATTATCTGTCTGATAGAAAACAGTATGTAGTGTTAAATAACTGTAGGAGCTCAGCAATTAGGGTAACCCATGGCGCTCCACAGGGGTCGGTATTAGGGCCGATATTCTTTCTAGTCTTCATCAACGACATTGCAACTTGCCGTTTGAAAGGATGTATCACACTACATGCCGACGACACAAACATGTTCTATACTGGTTGCAATATAGACTCCACTGTTAAAGATATGCAGGAAGACCTTAATACTCTGTGCTTCAAGCAAATAAATTAACAATTAATGTGCAAAATACTAATTATATGATAATGACAAAACAAGGTCAGAATGAAATCCCACACAGTAAAATATATATGCAGAATACTGAAATAAAACTAGTTAGTACTGTCAAATATCTTGGGTTGGTAATTGATAGGAACTTGAACTGAACAGACAATGTTGAATACATTACTAAAAAGATCACACCTGTTGCAGGAATTTTAAAGAATCTTAGTTATCTTATCCCACAACATCTTCTAAAACAGATCTACTACTCCTTAGTTCATAGTCACCTACAATATTTGAATGTAATCTGGATGCGCTTTAAGAAGTCTGACTTGTATGAGCTAATGGTAGTACCTAACGAGAATAAAATATCTATACCTAAGTGCTAAAATACCACCCCTAAGCATGAGTACGGAATTCAATACAGCTGTACTCATGTATAAAATAAAACATAAATTTATACACCACAACACTACATATACTCTGAATTCTGACAACCATCCATATAGAACTAGGCATGCTAATGACTTTGCCTACACTATGTTCGTTCTTATAAATATGGTATAAACAGCTTGAAGTTCTCTGCGATCCAATTATTTAATAACATCGCTGTGGAGGTAAAAGCAGCACCAGCTTTGGCAAAATTCAAACAAAGAGTCAAGCATTATTTTTGGGAATGGTACAGTGCTGTTTAAATCAAAATGTCAGTTATCATTTAAGTCATTCTCCCAAACAATCTTGCAAACTGTCCGGAACTATTCTTGTACCTCTGCAACTTTTATGTTATATAAATGTAAATACTCTGTACTCTCTTCTTGTACCACTGCAACTCTGTGTTATGTATATGTACTGTAAATACTCTGTAATCAATTATTGTACGAATGCAACTTTTATGTTATGTAATTGTAAATAATCTGAAATCTATTCCTGTACTTCTGCAACTCGTATGTTATGTAAATGAAAATACTCTGTAATCTATTCTTGTACATTTGCAACTTTCATGCTGTGTAAATTTAAATACAGTCAGAAATAATTCTCTGTAATCTCATATTGATGATGTACATACTTTATATATTGTATGTGTTTATATTCTCAACCGTTTACAAATATTCTTATATACACAAACTATATTTTGATATGTAAGTACCCGCCAGTATGTAATGTCCTGTACAATTCCTATGTATGAGCCTGCAGGCTCGTTGGAATTAATTGTAATAAATGAATGAATGAATTACTGTACTTTTTTGAAAGTGTATCATAAAAGTTTTTTAGCATTTTAAACACTGAAGACGTATGAGACTTCTGTACTTTTTGTTATGTGAAGTATTGATAACATTAATTTTTAAGCACAGTTTTACCTATTTAGTTAAATCCCGTAGTACATTTTCCCGTTGTGCCTAAAATTACTTTTACAGAATACTTTAACGTAAGCTTAGTTCTCAATTTGTAGGCCACAAAAGCTGAAAAGTGTTTTTTGTTTAGCATTAATTTTAATGATAATTTTGTAATTATAGAAGACACCGATGCAGACCTGGATTATGTCAACGAGGATTCCTCGCAATCTGAAAACACAAATGATATATAGGGAATGTATGTAACCGATCAGACTGTTCCAATCTGAAAACACAAATGATGTATAGGGAAAGTATGTAACCGATCAGACTGTTCCTGTCGCCCGAAAACAATCAAAATAATGAAGGTATTCGAACTGTCGTACTGTAAGCCTCTGATATTCGAAATAAGTACAAAAACCAGCCTGTTGAAACATGAACTATAATGCCTCTATAATTCTAATTCTACTAACATCAATCTATATAGTCACACTTCCTCCAAATCGAAATAAATAGGCTGATTCTTGAATTTTCGAATAAATGAAGTTCTACTGTACTTATAATCTACCTCAACCAATACATACAATTTTGAACCTATTTATGGTGTTTTGTTCTACAGATCCTGGATAAGATGAAGCACCGCCACGAAAGAGATTCAAACCTCCTGGCCGTAGGAAACAACAAGAAGTCACTTATGGAAAAGAAATGTGGCCAAGGAAAATCGCAACAAGGGCAAAGCATATTTGGATAGGAAAGGACGACAACAAGAAGAAAGGCAGGTTAGACCATGTATTCACCAATGTAGATATAAGTGCAATGAAAATTTTCCTGAAGAGAAAAGACACCAACTTTGTAATGAGTACTGGGAGCCTGGGACCTGGGAACTTCAAACATCGTGTCTAAATTCTTGTGTGAAAATTCAGGAACCCCTGAAACAAAAGGATCAGTCTGAGGCTAGCTACTCAAAGTCTGTCACTTGTGTTTATACTTTTCTTGAAGAAAGAGTATGCAAACAGTTTTTTCTAAGTACTTTGGATATTTCCAACAAGAGGGCAACTAACGTCATAAGTAAGAAAAAACGGTTCCCAAACTGGTATTAGTCCTAAAGACAAAAGAGGGCATAGACCTCCTGGTAACAAACTCCCTAAATGTTAAGGATGAAAGTGCCAAAGAGCACATCCGAAGTTTTCCTATATACAGTAGCCATTACTCACGTACTTGTGCACCAAATCGGAAATACTTAAGTGGTGACTTAAACATTAAGAAGATGTACAGTGTTTACCAAGAGTATTGCCAGGAAAGAAATGTTGAGCCTGTAAAACTAAGTTATTACCGCTACATATTCAATACACAATTTCATTTAAGCTTCCACAAACCCCAAACAGATACATGTGTTACATGTGACTTATTACAGAATGTCATAGCTAATGGGCAGCCACAAGAGAAAGAACGAGCTCTTATTGAGAAAGAGTTACACTTATGCAAGCCAGAAAATGCTAGAAAGCAGTTAATGGATGCTGAGGAAGAGGTTAAAGGAGATTAAACTCAAGTAGCGATTTCCTTTGACCTACAAAAAATGCTTCCATCACCAGTGTTGACTTGCTTCAAAGTTTACTACTCTCGACAGTTGTGAACTCACAACTTTTGTGTCCACGACCTAGGGACTGGAAATGCCAACATGTATATGTGGCATGAAGGCCAGGCTTCCAGAGGATGTGAAGAGATGTTATCATGTATGTATAAATTCGTTAAAACTCTCCCATCTACAGTTAAAAGAATCACAATGTTTAGTGACAATGCAGGGGGCCAAAAAATTGAAGTCAGTTTACGGTCAAGTTCTGGTTGTTTATAGTAAAAAACACACATATTGAACAAGTTGGCCATAAGTACCTCCTGTCTGGTAACTCGTACAATGATTGCGATAGAAACTTTGGTGTAATCGAACGATGCTGGAGACGATCCGGCAAAGGTATTTACGCACGCCAAGATTGGATGGATGTCGTTGCAAAATCATTCAAAAGATTTTTGGTGGCTTGTATGCAAGATGAAGAGCTTCCCTCCCTTGAACCTCTCGAAGACCGTTATGTAAAATCGGACAAGGGTATCAGAGGAATGCAGTGGCTACGATTTTGCAAGTCTGACCCTTACACCCTTTCTACAAAACCACTTTCAATGAAGACCAAGCCTGCGCCAGGAAAACCACCGTTTAGACGACCTGTGCTACTCGAGCTGCCATCGAAATACTGCCATCCAGGTATCAAATTTAACAAGTTCAAGGATTTGCAAGAACTACTTCATTTCGTGCCACCATGCATTCTACAACGTATTAAAACGTCAAACAGCAGCAAGGTGGAAGAATGTAGGTAGGTGAGGATAAAGATGTCAACCAAGAAGCCTTGGAAGAAGAAGCTGACCATATTTCGGACAGCGACGATGATGCATAATGTCATAATATAATGTAATCACACCTAATGTCTATTAAGACACAAGACCTCCCTTTTTCTATTAAAAATACTGTTTTTGAGTCATACACCCTGGTTTTTCTAAACTTAAAGCCTTTTAGAAGCCAAGGGGTACAAGTGCGACATGTTAACATTTGAGCGTTAACATAAACCTTCAAATTTTTTTTGATAGTTTAAAATTTTTCATAGAATTTCATAATCCTTTAGAATCATACTACAAACATTATGTAGTCATAACTGTTTTTGAAAATTTGGAAAGGGTTTTAACTTTAAAGTCGTTTTTCTCAAAAGTATAAAAAGGGCACTTGTACCCCTTGGCTTATAAGCCCCTCATTTGTAAAATTGGGAGCTGTGAGCTCATATTGTTAATTAGCAATTTTGTCGGTTTTCTATTTTCTCCTACCTTGTATCTAAGCTAATGAGCTAGTTCTGTACCTGAAATCTTGTTCTGTCGCTGAGCGACGTGTTTTGTTATAATTTGGCATTTGAAAAAAACAGCAGGAAAGAATTATAGCTCTGATTTTAAAATTGTAAAATAATCTTCTGATTGCCTCATATAGACCCATTCATGTCCGCACCTTCTTTCACCACTGTCCACCACGGAATCTCCGTAATAATAATAATAATAATAATAATAATAATAATAATAATAATAATATAACCTACATTCGTTTAGCCCCCTAAGGAGCACGTGGAACTATTAAATAGCACTGGTATTCTTCATCTTATTGTTCTTCTTATATTCCCAAATTTTCCTCATCCTTTCACTATGGGCCTGCTGTCTTTCTTGTGACCATGATTTTTTCAGTTTCAAGCTTTTCTCAGATGGATTACTGGGTGCAAATTTATCGGTGTTCATCTTTTGTCTGTATGTATTCCTTGTGGTTGCCATTGGATCAACGTCGACTTCTGCGCAGTCCGTTTGTGTATCCACTAGCCAGCGAACTTTGGTTTGTCGGTTTCCATTGATAATAAAAAATATTTTCTTAGTCAATCGTGAGTCATCCATTCCTGCTAAATGTCCATAAAATTTCATAGGCCGTTTGCGTGCGACTGAATTGAATCGCTCAGTTAATGCATATAGTTCTTCCGAACTTTTTCGCATCCATATACTCTCTTGAAACTTGGGCTCGAATATCTTCCTCAATAACTGTCGTTCAATTTTCCCAATGTCATTGATGTTAATGGTGAGTGATGATGTCTCAGTTGCGTAGAGTGCCTCAGGGAGGACAACAGTGTTGTAGTGTCGGAGTTTGGCTTTTGTGGATATTGCTTTCTTACTGTAGAAGTTCCAGGTGATTAGGTATGCTTTACGTAGTTCTCCTGCGCGCATTATGTTGGCTGCTTTTTCATTGCCTGAATTACCAATAATTTCACCCAAGTACTGGAATTGTTTGACTTGTAAAATGTTGCCATATTTGGTCGTTAGTGATGATAGGTGTGTGCACTTGGAGTCCATATATTGCGTTTGTTCATAGGAGATGTGGAGACCAGTTTTGATTGCAATCTCGTGAAGTTTCTCGATGGTGTGCTTGGCTTATTATTATTATTATTATTATACATTTGGCTTTACTTTCAAACAGCGAACAAAGAACGTGCGAATTGTCTGAGCTGAAAAAGAGACTGACTTCTATTGTAATAGCAGATGCATTGACAAGAGAGCTGTGAGGATTTCTGTTAAGGAATGTACTTCCGTGTTAAAGCCCACTACTACCATAAATCACCCCCCACTGGGCAAGCAAATGGCCGAGAGATCAAAAGTTTGCCGAAAAGTTTGAATGCCGAAGGGTATGCGTTGCCCGTCTGAGCTATACCAAGCAACAATCCCATCCTCCTCAATATCAGAAAATACAAACATCCACACCACCAGTCCCAAGTCAAAATGAAATTAGAGACCAAATAGGTAGGAAATTTCAATAACTGTACCCCAGCTGCCGCTCAAAGAACGGCAGCCATCGCTACGCGATTCTCAATGTCTAAGAATAGGAAAAGACAGAAAGCGGAGCAGGAAGCCCTTCCCCCCTGCATGTGCAAGAACAGCACCCGCAACGACTGAAGTCAAGGAAGTGTTTCCTCCGAACATCGGAGGTACATGGATCCACTGTTGAAAAAGCCAGGTTACAACTACGCAGGAATAATACCTCCCTCCTTCCTGGACGGAAACAAGTTTATGAATCATTTTTCTCTGGTCATGACAGGGATTTGTTAACTTGGAAGTCCCCAAATAGGCTGAGACCCGGTGCAGGCAGATCGAGGATCAATTTAGCAAGATGGGGATACATTGAAGATAATAGTATTCAGTGCGACTATGTAGAAGACCAGTCTGTTCAACATACGCTTTAATGTCGACTGTCCAGCTTCCTGTGCAGACGATGACTTTTACCGGACCACAGATAAGGCATAGGAAGTGGCCTGTGTTTAATGAATTTTTCTGATACGAGAATATATTATATCAGTCCAATTACCATTATTTCTTCCAGCTTGTACCTTTCTTTATAATGAGAGGTTATTGGTTCATAAAGGGTGATTTCCCCTTCTGCAAAGTGTAGTTGTAGCTTTCCAAGGTAGGCAGGTCCTATGCTGAAAACTTCACACGTTTCTTGGAGTAGCACCAGGGGCGATAGGCCACATAAATAAGTTACCTGTCCGTGCAGTTTGGGTTGCACAGCTGTGAGCTTGCCAAATACAGTAGAGACAATACGCGACACTTCCGGATTTAGCCTTGTTAAAATGGGAGACCAAGGTCAGTCTAGGAAGGTCTGGTCACTTTACCACAATCCTTTGCGGTGGCGGCCATATTGGGTCTTAAATATCGTTGTTATGTGGGCGTGCCCGATATGATGATGTGAGTTATTACTTGTCTTTTGAAGAAAAATGGGATACTGTGCCGCACCAAATTGTCAAAATAAGGCAATTGAAGGAATTAATGTTTCGCTTCCCGAGAAAAAATCAAAGGAGAGCTCAGTGGGTACAAAACTGTAGGCAGAGACCTGCACAATCGAATCTGGTGATAGTGGCGGTAATTATTGTTTTTGGATGAAGTACAACTGGGCAACCATCTTCTATTAACACTAATCAGAGAGAAAAGTGAAAGGATCCAATGCTTCGAAATGAAGTTAAACGAAAATAGATAAAGATTTTTACGATCTGTTGGCTGATGATGGCCTAATATCAATAGGCCGAAACCTGTATCATTGTTAAAACAAATTGAAGTACTAATTTTGTAATGTATTAAGTAGATTGCCTCATTCGTCTACAATAATAAGAGTAGCATTGGACATTTTTTCCTAATTTTGGGCTGGGAAAATTGGGAGAAAGGAGACGAGATGCTCAACTAAGTGGTACGTTCTTAGCTATCAGTGGAGAGATGACGTGGAATGACATTAGTAGACGGACGAGTTTGAGTCGTGGTTTTAAATGTGGGAAAGATCACAATATGAAGAAAAAGTTGGAATTCAAGAGGACAAGTTGGAGTGAATATTTGTTTATAGGAAGAGCAGTTAGAATTTCCAAATTCTTTGCAATTATTCAAGAAAAGAGTAGGTAAAAAAAGATAGGGAATCTGTCACCTGGGCGACTGCCCTAAATGCAGATCAGTGGTGATTGATTGATTGACAACAAGAGTTGACCAAGGGAGGTCAGGTAGGATAGATGAAAGTGAGGAGCCTGACGGAAGTAGGGGGAAGTAATGTTAGGATTCAGCTAAGAGCCCTGCGGTCGCCAACCTACGCTGCCAAGTTAGGAGTTCCTGAGGCCCCTTTCAGTCGCCTCTTATGACAGGCTGGGGATACCGTGGGTGTTATTCTACTGCCCCCACCCACAGGGGAAATCTATTCTGGGTTGTGACCACAAGGCCCTTAGCTGAGTCTTGACATTGCTTTCATTTACTTGTGTCAGGCTCACCTTTTTCTATCGCATCCGACCTCCCCTGTTCAACACTTGTTCTTTTCCGACCGCGATGGCATTAGCGCATTCGGGGGCCTAGGAAGTTTTCATATCCACGCACTCTCTGGGCTTCATCTTTCTTGGGCCGACCCCTTCCTTTTTTTCTTCTGATTAGTGTTAATGTTGTACTTCCTCTTAAAACAATAATCACCACTATTTTGTACTATATAGCTGCATATACTGAAGAGTAGCTAGTAAATTACCTTGTTGCGTATGTGCAGAGTAGTTTTGCCTTAGAACCCAAAGAAATTACCATATGAATGGATAACAACAGTTACGATACATATTTTAATGCACTCAAGGGGCATTCAGTGTTTGTCAACATACTGAGGTAACCTTTTAGAAACGCAGTATCGGTAATTACTTTCTTAATAAAGAAAACGCTAAAGGTAATTTACTACAACTGTCTTTTAGTACTTTAAGTACAGTACGGTACTTCAAGTTCAGTATTTCATGTACCGGCAATTATAATATGACACAGGTACTGTACAGATTTCTATGCTTCTGTCAATAAGATTACGTATTTGACAGATGATATGAAAAAGAAACACAGTAAGACCAAGTTGTACGGAAGTAAAAGATTCTTGTTTCTAAAAAATATTAAATTCAGCCTCTGTTAATTATCTTCCTATTCAAATAGCTGTGAATGTATTCATGTCACTGAAGTGTTATACAGTTATATATGCATGAACAGTAGATGCCCAATTTAATTCTGTATGAAAAATAGTTGGTATTTTGTTTTTATTACAATGTACGGTACCGAAATCCCCTAAATTCTAATATTATCGGCACACTTTATCTTGGTGCATTTACACCCTAGTCAGGACAAATAGAAATGAATAGTGTGACGACTCCCTCTGAATCACATGTTAACAGACACGGTGTACATATTCTCCGCCACCTGCAGCACTGCTGTCGATAAAAGGGCCAAGTACGCGCGCTTTTCGTCTGCTTACTGTGGAAGTGTGCAAACAGTTTGTTATCTTTTTCAGTAGTTTTATACATTCTCTAGTTGTATAAGTGCAAAATAGCTGGCATTAACTTTTCATGAACTGAAAAGTGAAAAAGATTATGCATTTCAGAAGTAGGACTATACTTTGACATATGCTTCAATTTACTACCGCATGTGAATATGCCTACAACTTGCAATGTCCCGGGTTGTAATTCGGGTTACAATAAACATTCCAATGATAAGCGTCATTTTTGTTTCACCCCCAAAAGATCCCACTCTGTTCTCAAAGTGGTCGAAGGCTATCCCACGTAAACATCTGCCTTAAAGTGATAGTACCCTTAACATAATTTGTCAGTCAGATTAGAGCCATGGCGAAAGTTGGTTGTCAAAGAGAATGCCAAAATCACAAGTACAGCTCAGGAAAAAATTACAGCACGCTTACCTTTGATCAGCCACAATTTTTTTTTTATTTTTACTTTTTTGCTAGTTGTTTCACGTCGCACCGACACAGATAGGTCTTATAGCAACGATAGGATAGGAAAGGCCTGGGAGTTGGAAGGAAGCGGCCGTGGGCTTAATTAAGATACAGCCCCAGAATTTGCCTTGTGTGAAAAGGGGAAACCACGGAAAATCATCTTCAGGACTGCCGACAGTGGGATTCGAACCCACTATCTCCCGGATGCAAGCTTACAGCCGCTTGCCCCTAACCGCACGGCCAACTTGCTCGGTCCACCATTATCAAGTTGGGAAGATGAACAAATAGCTCCTTTCACCAGTTCAAAAATTAATGTCATTCATCAGTTCTGTGGGTATATTGTTAAACATGCAAGCGAAGTGATAGGCTGTACAGCATATATTGGTTCTATGCAAAAGAATACAGAGGAGGACCTAACAAGTCTAGAAGAATATTTTAACGCATCCAACTATCTTATTTATCCATCGAGTAGATTATTATTGATGTTTTCTCATGTAGAGGAAGTTGTTTTGAGAAATATTAGTGTACAAGAAGCATATGGGGTGAAATATTTCAAGAATGCCTGTATAGTTTACCTTCAATTACTGTTTCGTATAGACTTGGGTGCTGTACTGAACATGCTCAGGACTTCGTGCCAAAATTAATGTTTCATTACATACGATGCCGATTTTATTTCCGAACAGAAGAAGTACGTAAAGAAATGCAAGCTTGTACGACCGCAAAACATACCCGGAACATGTCCAAGGTGCCCAGTTAACTGACGGATGGGGTGAAGTGCTGATAAGATTCTTTAATTTGAGCATGTTAATATATAATTTAACTTAAGTAGTTATGTAGGAATTACATATGTATGACACACCGGTACGTAACATCATGTGGGTGCCTGCAGAGTTTTAATATGTTTATATTATCGTTAGTCCACACCAAAGTTAATAAACAATGTTTACGAAACAAAGTTAATAAACAATGTTAAGGAAAACATTTCTCAAGATGTTAATAAACTTTTGTTAACAAACCTCTTTAACATTGTGTCCACACCAAATAAACTTTTGTTAACAAACTTCTTCAACATTGTGTCCACACCAAAATATCTGTTTGTGAGGTTACAATGGATAGGGTCAGGAAGAAGAAAATAAAGCTGCAGCTTTCATTATTTTAATGAGTGCAATTAGAGAAAAATGCAGACGCAAAGTGTGGCAAAGAAAAATATTGGAAAAGCGTTTAGAATTAAGTTTGGAGAGGACACTTAGGCCTATGTCAGAACTTTCAATTCATGATGCAGCAGGCTTTCAAACCTTTCTGAGAATGTCCCCACAAGACTTTCAGTTCTTGTTGACAGTAATTGAGTCTGAAATTGCAAGAAATGATACAAATTTATCGGAATGTCATCTGCATTAATGTTAGACTAAGTATAACTTGAAGATTCCTAGCGATTTGTGACTCCTACCGAGGAGCATGTAAGAGTGTAAGAGAAATACTCCTACACTTCACTTATGTATTTGTATGGTGTATATGAGTTGCTTGCGATTCGACGGTCGATTTCGAAAAATAAATAAAAGTATCGTATTCCGCGCTACGAAATTGCGTGTTCTAATTGCGTCTTTGCGCATGTGCGAACCAAACTTTTAACGAAAACACGAAATGTTAATGAAAAGTTTCATTCACAAAAGTTAAACAAATTTTGTTTATCAACATGCTCGGAAAGTTAATGAACACGCTATTTTGTTTATTAACAGACAGAAATATTCATGAACATTGTTCATTAACAATGTTTATTGTTACGGAGATATCCGTGGTAGTTAGAGGTGAAAGAAGGTGCGGGCTGGAATAGGTCTCAACTACAAAATTAAAGTTAATTTAAAACTTTAACAAGGTTATATTTTCTTTTCAAAATCAACAAATAACAAAGTATATCAGTTGCAGATCAACAAATTAACAAATTACAGTTCGTTACAAGATTTGGGCTTCGAGCCCTAAGTTTAATTTCTGAGCTCTCAGCTCACAACCACAATAGCTAAAGGGCAGAAAACCCCTAAGTACAAGGAGCACTTGCTCCCAGCCATTAACCTCAAGCCTCTCTAAGGCACTTTTACCACAACACCATAAAGAGCTGACCCGCTCTCGATCTTTCAAGCCTATCAAGGCAATAACAGACTCTTATCCAAACTGCCATCAAGGCATACAAACAGGGGTATTTAATACCCAACCTACCGGCCCTTCGCATGAAGAAAACAAAACATCAGGTTAAGTTACTGCCCCAAAGTACAGAAGGGATTGGAGGCGTAAACTTGCACTCCTAAATATACTTTTAAAACCTAAGTGGCTCTAGGCCGAAACACAGGGGCTAATCCCAAGCTAGGGAGGTGACCCGTATGAGAAAACTTTACTACATTAAAGAAGAGAAGAACGGTTATGAAAACGTATTCACCTCCTTTTCAAAATGAAGGGGAGTTCGAGAGGGTGAAGCACTCTCTATCCCGCTTTACAGTAAAAGATATTTGTAGATTTTACATAGGCAGAAAAGGAATTTACATTTTAAAAGATGGGTTACATATTAAAGGATTCGAACCTTCTCCGAGAGTTAAACTGCTGAGCTAGCAAGAAAAAAAGATGTTAACAGGCCATTACCTTGTTGGAGAACTGTTGCCCGAAGAAAGAGGCGCGTCCCGCCCCCTGCTACATATCCACACACTAAGAAAGATGTTACTGAAGTGGCCCTGAGACAATAAAATCAGCAGTTTTTATACCCTCGTGGAAAGTTCGAGGCCTTTCATGAATGATAACAACCCGCCCACAAACTTTTATTGGATAACAGCAAAAACTAATACACAAGACGAGGAAGAAACACCTTATTGGTGGAAAATTAATTACATAAATTCCTGATTGGTTACATTCAAAACAGGCGGAAAGAAAGGATTTATATTGCCAACCCACAAACCACAAAACAAAATTTAATAAAAACAAAACTTAGAAATACAATATTTCTTCAAGAAAGTTCATTCCATTGCACCATAGTTTTGGCTAGAGACATCTGTTAGAGATTGTCCACACTTCTTAATCGTTGAAAAACAAAGGCAAATAAAAAACACTCAGTGACATCTTCTGAATAACCGTGGAATTAGTTCAGTAGTTAAAGTTCCAAGTTTCTCCCGTAGAGAAGTTTCAATTGGCTCAATATTTGAATTAGCGGCGTGGAGGTGTACCGCCCGGTACATTTATTAACAAAGTTAACGAAAACATCTTGGTGTGGACGCACCTTATTACGCAGCATGTACACTAACAGTCGAACATGTGTTTTTTTAAGGCTATAGCTGATAATTGCAACTGAGTTTGATTTTGTGGTGAATTAATGAAATAGCTCTATACACACATACCCGTTTGACATATTCGTTAAGACACTGACGAACCAATTTCAGAAGTAATGTCATTAAATCATTACTAAATGTAAAATATTTCCTACGAATTTGTCACATATTACTTTCAAAACAAAGAACAATATATCTTAATTTGCACGAAACACAGATCGCGCATAAACACAGTCATCGGTCAGTAAAGAGAATGCACATTCCTGAAACAAACTATAATAAACACACTGTTTTAAATAATTTATTTACACGATAAATTCCGAATGAAGTCACATCAGATCTCATTCAAAATCACTTGTTCAGGGACAGCTGTTCCCCGTTTACCTACACCAGCGCCGCGTACGCGTAGTGTAGGAACATAAAAAAACAGGAGAAGTCGTCGCACTTGTATTATTCTATTCGTCCTGCCCTAGTGCTGAATCGGTCGACCTCGGCAAGCTTCGAGATTCGTACTGGCAACCTTTGAAACACAAACTATGTATCGCTTAATCATCGTTGTGCGGCATCTGGCGTACACTTTACGTACTATAGAATTCATGCTAGAAACAAGATTCGCATCGAGAAATGTTATAGAATGTTATATAATGTGTATGTGACACAGTTATAACTTAAGATAATAACGGTTTAGAAACTTCATATCGATCGATCATATTCTCGATGCAATTCAGATTTCATTTTCATTTCGTTGGCAGCACTACCGGAACCGGGACAGCTACCTCCTTACTCCTCACCCCCGTACACAAATGCACCAAGATAAAGTGTGCCGATAATACACTTGCCTTTGGTTATGCTCGTTTAAAGACCCAATATGGCGACTCCATTAGTAGCATTCGTGACTTGACCTCCCTAGACAGAAAAAATGTAAGGTAGTTGTGTACGGGGATAGCCATGGTCGGGGTATTGCTGTCGAACTTGGTGATATGCTACCGGAGACTGAAGTTGTAGGTTTTGCGAAGCCAGGTGCTCTGTTCAAAGAGGTTCTTCAGCATGGGTGCCCACAGGATCTTTTCCAGGGGGGGGGGGGGCACATTAACAATTTTCTTGAATATCAAAACCAATATAACGTCAGCAACATTAAATTGTTTACAGAAACTTCCAGTTATAACATATGCTAGATGACTGTCAGTAATTTCAGTTTATGAAATAATCTGGTATGATATTAAACAATTGAACACCAACATCTTTAGAATTCCAAGGGGGGGGGGCAAGTGCCCCCCTTGCCCCCCCTTGCGGGCGCCCATGTATCTTCAGTCAGATATGGAAGAGATGGGAACACTTAATGAGAATGACTACGTGGTTATTATGGCAGGGACGAATGATATTGCCAGAAATGAAGCATCAAATGTGATTTCTGGGGTGAAGAAAGCACTTTGCAAATTAAAGACCACCAATGTAATATTATGTAATATTCCACATCGACATGATTTAATTGAATGGTCTTGTGTAAATAAGTTAGTTGATGATACAAACAGGCGGCTACAGAAAATTGTCAAATGCTTTCGAAATACAGAAATAATTGATATGAGCAATATGGATCGAGGATATTTCACAAATCATGGCATGCATCTTAGCAGAAGAGGGAAAAAGCAGCTATGTAATATGATAAGAAAGAAAATACAACAGACTTCAGGAACAACTATCACAACTAATGCCATACCACTGCTGTTCGATAAAGATGAGGAAGTTGCAGAACATTTGCAGGTAATGAAAGTAAGAAGAGTTGAGGAAGTAGTTGAGGTGAGTGGTACCACCAAAGAACGATGCCTAGGAGAAGAAAATCAGCTGAAAGGGATTAATGTGATTCTACCACAATCATCAGAGACAGCAATACCAGAAAGCACTGAGTACTCAGGGAAAACTTGTGAGGAAACCATTGAGATCATCAGTAGCAGTCAGTTGGATGAACGAGGAGAGGAGTTACTGGAGAAGTTGGATGTTGGAGCACCATCAGGACGAACTGAAGGAGGGCAAGCTAAACAACCAGAAATAAGAACGTCAAGTAGGACAAGGAAACGACCAGTATTACTAGAGCAGGATTTTTTACGGTAAAAGGTAGCAATAGTTATAATCTAAAGGGAGAGCTAAATTTGTTCCACCAGAATGTTCAATCTTTAAGAAATAAAATTCTAAGTACCGGTATGGAGGTTCTGTTGGCAGATAACCTACAAGGGTTTTATGCTTATGTTTTATGCTTAACTGAACATTGGTTGATGGAGGATGAGATTTCAAATTTTGTATTAGAAGGTTATGCTCTTGCAAGTAAGTTTTGTAGAAAGAAAATGAAGTGTGGAGGTTCATGTATATATGTGAATAATAATATCAAATGTAAGCAGTTGGATAAATTTGAATATCTGAATGTAGAGGAGCATTTCGAGGCTAGCTTTGTTGAACTAGTGGATTATAAGTTAATACTTATATGCATTTATAGAAATCCTTCTAGTAATGTTGAAACTTTTTATAATAATATTGAAATTATTTTAGATGACCTACAGAATTATAACAAAAATGTAATAATCATGGGTGACTTCAATGTAGATTTTTTAGGGAATAATGGTGGGCGAGATAAGCAAAGGCTAGAAATGTTGTTTTCCTTGTACGGTCTAAAGGCAGTTGTAAATCAACCAACTAGAATATCTGGGGATACAAAGTCAGCAGTAGATCAAGTCGTATTGAATGAGGAAATGTGGAACTATGAAATAGAAGTTTATGATACAGGTTTTTCAGATCATTCTGCTCAAATTGTGCATCTAAATTTTAGGGTAATAGGAAACCATAATTTAAAAAATAACAATGTAATTTACAGGGAAACTAGAATGTGCAACAAGGAAAATATTTCATATTTTAACCAGTTATTGGCCAAGGAAACTTGGGAGAGTGTATATAGAAATAACTCAACTAATGAGGCCTTCAGTGAGTTTCTGGGTTTGTTCGATTATTATTATCAAGTGGCAATACCAGTCAAAAGATAATTGTAAAGAATTATAGGAATGGGTGGATTACAACAGGAATTAGAAATTCAAGTACACGATTAAGGTTTTTAAGCAAATGTGTGAAAGGGAGTAACACCTCATCTGAATTGAAGGATTATTATAAGAAGTATAAGAACATATATCAAGAAGTTTTGAAGGCTGCCAAAAGATTGCATAATGAGAATGAGCTAAAAAATTCTAAAAACAGGTCTAAATGTATGTGGAACATTATAAAAAGGGAGAAAGGTACTCTAGTTCCATTAAAAAATAATATTACTCTTACAAATGCAGGGAAAGAAATCAGTGATCCAGAAGAAGTTGCAGAAATATTTAGTAACTATTTTATAGAAGCAGTTTTGAGGTTAACGGAAAATTTTCAAACATCAGTGACAAGAACAAACTTGAATACAGTTCACAGGAATGTATCATCCATGTTTCTTACTCCTGTGACTGAGCAAGAGATAGATAAGGTAATAAAACAGATGGGTAAAAAGAAGTCTTCTGGTTTAGATGGTTATTCAAACTACCTTATTCAATGCTGTTACCAATACATAATCAAGCCTCTCTGTTACTTGATAAATTTGTCACTAACCACTGGTAAATTTCCAGACAAATTCAAGGTAACCAAAGTTGTTCCGATACATAAAAAGGGTAGTGAAGAAGATGCTGGTAACTATAGGCCTGTCTGCCTCCCCTCTGTATTCTCCAAAATACTGGAAAGAATTATGTACGATAGACTGTTATCATTCTTAGAGAAGCATAATATATTAGCTGGTTGCCAGAATGGCTTTCGTAAAAATAGATCAACTACCACAGCATTCATTAACTTTATTGAACGGATATATGACACACTAGATGGGAAGGGTGCATGTTTAGGTATTTTCTTGGACTTAACAAAAGCTTTTGATATAATTGACCACAGCTTGCTTTTAGAAAAGTTATACATGTATGGAGTTCGGGGAATGGCCTATGACTGGTTCAAATCATTTTTAGGGGATAGAAGGCAGATTGTTGAAATATCATATACCGGTACTGATTTGAGCAAAAATGTAATTAAGAATGTGTATTCCTGTGCCAGAAACATAGATAATGGTGTTCCACAGGGGTCAGTTTTAGGACCATTATTATTTTTAGTATTTATTAATGATATCGTCCAAATTGTTGATGATATTCAAGGAGTGCAATTAACTTTGTTTGCAGATGATATTACTGTCTTTGTAGCTGATGAAAGTTCTGAAGGGTTAGAATTGAAGGCAGGCAATATAGTGAGTAATATCCTGAGCTGGCTTGAAGATAATAAATTAATTTTAAGTAAACAGAAAACTTCTGTGATTAGATTTCACCATAAGATTAATTTAAATATGGAAGTTAGTCCAATATCATTTGGAGAGACCATAATTGAGTACTCATCATCAACAAAGTTTCTTGGCTTGTGGATGGATGAATCATTAACCTGGGATAAACATACAGAGTTTATAGGGAAAAAGCTTAGTAGAATTTATTTCATGATAATATCTTTGAAAAATAGTTTTAATTTAAAGGCTTGCCAAATTATGTATTTTGCATATGTCCATCCCATACTAACCTATGGAATCATTTACTGGGGGAATTCACGATATAGCAAAGTCATCTTTAAGTTACAAAAGAAAATAATTAGAGGAATGGCCAGTGTCGGCAGGAGGACAAGCTGCAAGAAATACTTTAAACTTTATTTTATTTTACCATTGCCTAGCCTTTATATCTTCCATACACTTGTATATATGAAGGAGAATGTAAACAGCTACACCATAAATTCTGATGTACATAGGTATAACACTAGAAATAAACACAGTCTGCACATAGAACCACACAAAACTAAGCTATATGAATCAAGTTTGAGTTATGCAGGAGTACATTTATTTAATAAATTACCAGACTGCATTAAGCAGATAAAACTATGTTCAAAATTTAAGAAAGAATTATTCAAATTTGTTTCTAACCATTGTTTTTATTCTATTGAAGAATACTTAGCTCTTGAAAATTAACTTATGTATCACTTTTTTTTTTTTTTTTTTTTTTTTAAATCTGTGCCTCTTTACCACATTGTATATTTCTCTTTATTTATCATAGCATGTATATTACTGTTTTATCCTTTGTTACTGTAAATATGATTATTGACATGTCCCATATCACTGTATGATCAGTTGGACGAAATAAAATACAATACAATACAATACAATACCTTGTGGGAGACAATTCGTAAGTGGCGCTCCTAGTGGCGTGACCTGAAAATTCGCGCTAAATTCAAATATCGATGGAAATGTATATATTGAAATGGATAAATAAATTACCTCCAGAAAGAAAGTGTTGCTAAAATGTTAACTTCAAAGTTGCTAAAGCAATTCTGGACACATGAATGAAGAATTAGTTAACAGGTTATTATTTAAAGTCTGAAATTACATATATAATCAAGATGTGAAATGGACTGCTGTGAAAGGGCTTGATCTTTCATTTAAGCATTACTTTTTTAGCTTTAGCATACCTGCCTGAACTTTGACGGCTAGATTTGTCTTTTCTTCTCATTTAAAAGCATTGTACATCACATTAGGACACTTGTCAATAACAATATCGGCACATACCTTACACATGTGATTCGGTAATGGTAATCTTTATTTATTCTTTCTCCAGATCTACATTATATGTGTATGATCCATTAATGGAGAGAAAAAATATGACCTAAACCAGCTCACAAAAAGAAAGGGAAAAGAATGCCACCATAAATAATAATAAAATGGCAATGCAGCAGAATAAACACTGTCGCCTGGCCCAAGATCAACCCTTATTGGTGGTCTATTGGCCATGGCAGAAGGCAGTATGGCAGTATGATAATAAGAAACTAATATAATAACGTATTACTGTGTAGAGTATAATAGTGTCGGCAGATGGCATCTGTAGTTTAAACAAACTGCATATCTCTTCGGGCCGGGTTCGCAACTCAGCACAATCCTACCTGAACACTGATCTCTCTGTTGCTTTACTTAAGTTGCAAACCCAGCTTTCGTGTTACATCCACTGTTGTGTCAGTGTGCAATTATTCTCCTTATGTTTCATTACTATTGTCCACAGTTAAACTCTAAGCTCACCTACCATCCATCTCCACACATTAACTTAATCACGAAACCTCATGCTTATTTACAAACTCACCACACATGCTATCGCAACTTTGAATCACAATCATCCTGCAACCACCTGCATTCACCAACCAAACTATCTCAACTATAGTCACATAAGCCTCTCACCATATTAAATTATACCACTAAATTTTACCATCTCACTATATTAAATTATGCCATCACATTTTACCATTAGCTTTTACCCTTATCACCTACCCATTTTTTACAATCACTCTCTTCCTTACGTACTAACCAAATACCCGCCTCATCTTAATTACAGCCTTCCAATACCATCTAAATTCACTACCTCTCCTCTCATTCCAACATAGAACTCTGAACACTCTATTGCATTTTCGATACGTTAGTCGCCAATCAGGCTCACTATACAATCCAAATGCAGTGACAGTAATTAATATATGCACTTTACCGCCTGCTAATTTAACTACTTAATCGCTCTTATCTCAGCTACAAATAACACACACTCTCCAGTATTCTCATGTGCTTAAACAATTTACTTACTGCTGCTGGTTTTTTTTTTTGTTTTTTTTTTAAACATCTTGTCACTACTCCTTCGTCCAATTTACTCTTCTTACCCCACATCTCTTTTAGACTCAAGCTTCTCCGTTTAGCCAAGGCGCCTCTTGCTTCTGCTTCCTCCCTCAAAGCCGTATTTTCACTTTGTTTATGTGCACTTGCCACATCTTGTGCTTCCCCACCCACATTCACTCCCTGCATCTTCCTTTCTTCTCTCACACTGGCCTCCGTCCTCAACTCCTTAACTATTGCCCTGGTCTCCCTCCTCATCTCATTTGCTGCCTCCCTGGCTTCTTATACGATCGCTTCGAAGATAGTATGTGCGTCCTCCTCTGTCCTGCTAATTTTTTCTTGCTGCAAGCTCTGTTCCATGGCTTTCAAATTTGTCACTGTCCAATTCCATGGCTCACTATCGGTGTCTGGCCCCTAATATCACCATGTCCGTCTTCTATAACGCTGCTGTCCATAACTTGCCTTTCTTCCACTCTCTTCCCCATTTCTTCTTCTCTCTTCATATTCTCTTCAAAATCCCGTAGTTTCATCACTGTCCAATGGCCATTGGTTACCACTAATTGTTGACCCTTAATGTAAGCTCTTAACCCTTGAAGTCTGGCCCGGACTAAATGTTTTTAGGGTATTTATATTCCTCATCCCTTCTCTTCCCATGTCTCTTTTAATCCAGATTTTTGTACTCCGTAAATTGCCCGCACCTCTTATCACTATTTCTGCCATCAGGTTGGAAAACAACTTCACTTTTATCAGCCTGTTGCCCCGTGCTTTACCTATCCTTTCCACGTCATTTATATCAACTTCACTAAATTGAAATTTTATCCTTTTTTTTGGATGAGTTCCAGAACCTTGTAGATTGTCAACACTTTGTCCTCACCTTTTTCTTCCAACACTCCATATATAAATAAGCATTTCTTCCTGCATTCTTGGCAACTGCTTGGATGGGTTATTCATAAATTAATAAGAGTTGCTAAGAACACCACTTTTGATGTATATGTGAAGAGTATTTTTGCCTCAGAATCCAAAGAAATTACCTCATGATGGATAGCAACAGTTTTTTTTTAATTGGTTATAGAATGTCCCAGTGAGCTAGTGGCTCAAGAAGGGACTGCCCTTTACAATCACAGCTTGGCAGCTTTCAGTTTCAGTTAACAGTTAAGATATACATTACACCCTTTTCATGATGATCTTGGCAGCAGTTTCTTCATCCTGGGTTCTGCCTCAGCTGCTCTGAAATAAATAAAAAAATACTCACTGCAGATGACTCACTTCTTCAGGGCGTGGCGACGTTCACTGGACTGTCGGGGAGCTCTGACGATATTGGATAAGACTACTATACCATAGGCTAACTAATCTACTGAAATAGTACAACTTGGCCCAGACTTAGGTTAAAATAAATTGTATTAAATTAAAAGAAACGATTGAAAGGTAAAAAAAAAAAACTAATTAAGGTGAAATAAATAATTATACTCTCTGATTAATCCAATCGTGTGCGTAACAAGTATAACCAATTAGAAATTATTACAATGGATAATTGAACTATAGCCACCATAATTTACAGGTGTAATTGACATATGCATGATTACATTTTTGTCCTCCACTCACATTGTTCCCCACATTCTGAGGCTAGTAAGTTGGCATGCCTCTCCCTGTCAGCAGCTTGTCGTGATGTACTCATGTCCTTCCCAACTGTGGCCCTTAACAGTTTCATATCTTTTTGCATTATTGGTGATTTTGATTTGATCTCTTTCTTCCGGTATAAAAGAGCACCTAGTATCGAGTTAATATTCAAATAATTGAACAAGGGGAGTATATATATATGAGGACTTGCAGAAGGCAGTAGTATGTAAAGAAAATTGGATACAGTATAAAGATAATGTCCCGATAGAGGAGGTGATTTATACTGGAAAATTACTAAAATTTACCTATGATAATAAAGATATTTACAAAAAGATACAAAAGTTGAAACCTAGAAAGGGAGCTGGGATTCATAAGATTTCTGGATAAAGATTATGGGTTGTTTGCATGAAGGACCAATACCAAATGAATGGAGAGGTGCAGTAGTAGCCCTAGTGTACAAGGGAAAGTGTTACAAACATAAAGCAGATAATTACAGGCCAGTCAGCTTGACATGTGTTGTTTGTAATCTCAGGGGGAAAAAATCTTTTTGATTATATTAGACATGTTTGCAAAATTTCTAAGTGGTTTTACAGAAGGCAGTTCAGATTTATGAAAGGTTATTCCAGTAAGGCTCAACTTGTAGGATTCCAGCAAGATACAGAAGGTATTTTAGATTCAGGTCAAATGGACTGTATCACTATTGACCTATTCCAGGCTTTTGATAGAGTAGATCATGCGAGATTACTGACAAAAATGAGGGCTACTGGACTGGACAAAAGAGTGAATGAATAGGTGGCTAAATTTCTAGAAAAAGAACTCACAGAATTAGAGTAGGTGAAGTCTTATTTGATCCTGTAATGTTTAAGAAGGGGGTCCCACAGCCCAGTATTATTGGAACATTATGTTTCCTTATGTGTATAACTGATGTGTGTCATGGCCAAATTGTAGTCAGATGGCTGGTGTCATGGCATCATAGAATTTGTAACACCATTGGTGGACGGTAAGTAAATTAATCAGTAACTTTTACTCTAGGAGAAGCAGAAGTGATGGCAGCTCTTTGATTATGTTGGATGATAACATAACACTTGCCGGTTTACCAAACCTTCTGATGTATTACGTCTTGCCAAATAAAACTGATGTAGTAGTTTTCTGTTCTATCCCTCTTTTTTTTATTAACAAGTAAACAGTCCAACTTGAAATCATATCAACATTCTGGACAATATGAGTGAAGAACTGGAATCACAGATAAGGCTATTTGCAGATGACATTATACTGTAGAGAGTAGTAAATAAGTTACAGAATTGTGAGCGGCTATATAAACACCTAGACAATGTTGTGAAATGGACAGCAGACATGGTATGATGGAAAACAGGATGAAATGTTGAGTTGTATGTTGCACCAAGAGGAAAATTCCTCTGTTTTAATTACTGTGTTGATGGGGTGTAGCAGTATTTTCAAAAGACATCAGTTCGCAAGTAATGATTGACCACAAGCATTCTGAATTTTTTCTATCTAGACGATGATAACAAAAAACATAAAAAATACTGTAAATAAAGAAAACACTAAATGACTTATCATTTAGGAGTAGTAGAAGTGATGATTTAAAATAGTCACTAAATCTGGCTACCAAAATAACGCAGGATGGAAATAAGAAACTGTTATACAGTATTGTTAAGAATAGAAGAACTCAAAATGAATCTATCCAATCTGTAGAACTTCCTAATGGTGAGGTGACTAGGGATAAGACCAAAATATTACAGGAGTTCCAATGGCACTTTGAAACTTTGCTGAACTGTTATGAAAATGTCACCCCATTAGACGACAAACCTTATGATTTTGGCAGCACAAATACCACTAATCTGACATGGTTGGAAGTAGAGACAGCAATACCTAAGCTGAAAAACAACACATCAACTGGATCAGACGAATTACCGTAAGTGTTGAGATGATCAAAGCACTAGGAGAGGTAGGACAACAGTGGATGTACAGGGTACTAATTAGAATCTGGAAAGAAAATGTAATACCCAATGACTGGAAGCAAGGAGTCATCATCCCATTGTTGAAAAAGGGTGATAGAAAGAAATGTACCAAACACAGAGGTATAACTCTGCTGTCACATGGCCTCAAAATCTACGGATCCATCCTTGAGAGGAGGATTAGAAAATATGTTGAACCTACACTTGAGGAGGAAGAACATGGATTTAGACCTCATAGATCAACTATAGACCTCAATTTTGCACCAGAATGCTCTATGAGAAGTATTGGGAGAAAGGTAAAACACTTATAACTGTTTTTCTGGACATCGAGAAAGCATATGACCATGTACCACGCAGGCATATATGGGAATGTTTGAGACATAAGAAAGTGCCCGGTGACATCATAGCACGAGTACAACAATTATATGACGAAACCAAGTGTTGTGTCCAGGTCCAGGATGGAAGGTCAGATTGGTTTGAAACGAAGAGTGGAGTCCAGCAAGGAAGTTGTCTTTCACCACTTCTCTTTATAATCATAATGGATGAAGTTTTAAAAGCGGTTAAGAGAAAGGATCCAACAACTAATGCCCTGGTTTTTGCTGATGATGTAATGGTATGGGGTGAGACAGAAGAGGAAGTACAAACTAGACTAGATCTCTGGCATGAAGATTTTACAAAATCAGCAAAACGAAGACAGTTGGCTTGGTGATGAGTAGAAACTCTCCAACTGTTCATCTAAGAATAGGAGATGAGGAGATGGATATTGTAGACAACTTCCAGTATTTAGGTAGTGTTCTGTCATCAAGCAATACCATACATCAAGAGATTAGTAACAGAATACAGAAAGCTTCCAAATTCTATCACGCTGTACGTCAAATACTTTGAGATGAAACATTTCCGTTAGTTTCCAAGATCAGCTTGTACAAAATATATCTAGTACCCATATTGACGTATGGCCTGGAAGCAGCAACACTTACTCGACCAACAAAGAGTTGTCTTCAGGCAACAGAAATGAAGTTTTTATGTTCCTGTCTACAAAAAAAACAAAAATGGATAAAATAAAGAATGTGGATATCCGACAACAGCTTGGATTGGAAAGAAGCTTGCTGGAGACTCTAGAAGTGAAGAGATTGCAATGGTATGGTCACATGAAAAGAATGAACCCTCACAGGACTCCTTGAACATACTTTGACCACAATGTTCCTGGGAAGAGACCAAGAGGAAGACCTCATGATGTTTGGGAAAAACAGATAATGAAGGACTTTGAAATTAGAGATGTGAACTGGTGTTGCATATATGAACAGCATCTGTGGATGGATAAAACAAACTGGAGGAGGCTCGTACACAACCGCACCCAGCTTGCTGGAACAAAGAGATGATGACTAAATCTTTTTAAATGTCCATTATAACTTTTTTCCAGAGTTGTGTGCTGGATTCCAAGTTTTTTCGAGATTTCCCATGTAAGCTTTGGTATAATGACTGCTTCCAAATAGCAGACCCATTACTGACCAGTTTTCTGGGCAAATGTTATATCTCTCACTCAGACGTAGGATGTATTTTTCATAAATGTTCTTTTCCTGGTCAACTTCCTTGGCTTGGGATATGTCTCTTTCAGACTGGATGGTCGGATCAAGAATAACAGCTGTATGGGTCTGCTGGTGGATGGCAACAATATCTGCTTTTCTGTTGGACCCTGTGGAAGAAATACAGTGTACTTCTTCATAAACTGTCCACTGTCCAGTTCAAATCTCTCAGTGCAGAGGATAAGGTTGTAGTGATGTGATATTCGATTAATTTTACTCAATCGATTCATTTGATTCCGTTCATGTTACCAGTACTGAATCGATACAGTGATCCGATTCATGGCACATTGCAGTCACCGCTCCTATTGCATCTGTGTAGTGTGTGTACTGATAAGACAGCAGCAACAACATTCAATGCTTGCCGCTGCCATCCGGTCTTCATTCTATGAAGTGCTTTCCTATGTGTCATCTAGCTTTCAGATTCACGTTTCTCCCGCAACCACTTCTTCGAATCAAGTTTTGATGTTATAAAGCCTTTCCCCCACAGTGACAACTCCAATAAGTATATAGAATTAGATGAAAAATATCTGTACGTACACAATCATCAATGATGTGCAATTAGAGCTGTTGCCAAGGTGGGAGATTCCCTGTCAATTGTTTGCCTAGACTTTTCTTAAATTATTTCAAAGAACTTAGAAATGTCATTGTATTCATGGTTAGTTCATAATATAAAATAAATTAAAAATGAAATGCAGGGAAAAATAGGTACTAGTGCAGTACTATACAGGCTTCAATCAATCAATCAATCAATCAATCAATCAATCAATCAATCAATCAATCAATCAATCAATCAATCAATCAATCAATCAATCAATCAATCAATCAGTCAATCAATACTGATCTGCATTTAGGGCAGTCGCCCAGATGGCAGATTCCCTATCTGTTGTTTTCCTAGCCTTTTCCTAAACGATTTCAAAGAAATTGTAAATTTATTGAACATCTCCCTTGGTAAATTATTCCAATTCCTAACTCTCCTTCCTATGAATGAATATTTGCCCCAGTTTGTCCTCTTGAATTCCAACTTTATCTTCATATTGTGATCTTTCCTACTTTTATAAACGCCACTCAAACTTATTTGTCTACTAATGTCATTCCACGCCATCTCTTGGCTTATTATATTACAGCACAAAACTTACATAGTTAATAATAATAATAATAATAATAATAATAATAATAATAATAATAATAATAATAATAATAATAATAATAATAATAATAATAATAATAATAATAATAATAACAACAATAATAATAATAATAATAATAATAATAATAATAATAATAATAATAATAATAATAATAATAGACACAAATCAAATTCTCTACACAGACTTGTGATTCTTCACAGTTCTCAGAAAGTAATTACCCCACTAAATATAGAGAATTAGATGTAAAAATATCTGTATTTACAATAAGTAGCCTACATATTAACAACAAAAAATGTTAAAAATAAAATGCATGTAAAATTACCTCTCTGGTACATCAGAACTTCCTTATTAAATTACAGTACAAAAATTCCATACGGGTTAATAATAATAACTGACATAACTAAAACTGTATACACTAACTCATGGTTTTCCACAGTTCTCTGAAAGTCACAACTCTATTATATATACAGAATTAGATGTAAAAATAACTGTGTTCACAACAGGTAGCCTACATATTAATATAAATCAAATAAGTTGCTTTACGTCACACTGACGCAGATAGGTCTTATGGCGTCGATGGGATAGGAAAGGTCTAGGAATGGGAAGGAAGCGGCCACAGCCTTGGTGTGAAAATGGGAAACTACGAAAAGCCATCCTAATGGCTGCTGATGGTAGGATTCAAACCCTCCATCCCCCGAATGCAAGCTCATAGCTATGTGACCCTAATCGCACGACCAACTTACTTGGTCATTTTTGAAAGTATGTATTTTTCTATCAGCAGAGAATTTTATAAATCTTCATATTTTGTATAGGCTATAGGAGATGTAGAGTAGCCCACTGGTTTTGTGATTCAACATCTTTTCATTTAAGCTACTGCATCAATCGGCTCACTTACTCACTGTCCACTTCACCAGAGATCTCGTGATTCGATTATGGAAGTATTGCACATTGATGCGACATACGAACTGAGAGAATACCGAGCAGTTCTTCTGAATATATAACAGAAAACATTGTGTGATCATGAGCATGACTCATAGTCATGGGCTAAGCTAAAGAACTGAGTTGAATTAATTGCCAAATGTCAACTAAGTTATAAAAATACTGATTCATTAAACTAATAAATAGAATAAACTAATAGCCTACCCACTTACAAGCTAGGTACTCTGGAATTATGTTTTGACTACCATTTTAACACTGCAAATAAATCCATCTATTATTTAAGCCTCACTGTAAGAAGAGGACAGGGAATGCAAGTGGGTATTATTTTCAAATGAGCTGAGAGTGGGAGTCCGGTATAGCATATGATTCCTTCTGTGTGCAATGGCTCTGTATGTCTCGCTGCAGCGGAAGTTCAGCTTCCCGCCAATGTCCAGTGTGCTGATAATGAACTGTGTGTGTGTTGGGTCTCACTGATCCATGATTGCGTACAATTTTTTCAGTGTGCTATGGCTCTGTATGTCTCACTGAAGCAGAAGTTTAGCTCCCCACCAATGTCCAGTGTGCCAATAATGAATCGTGAGTACGTTGTGTCTCACTGATCCGCGAGTGCGCCACTCAGCACTATCTGCTGCGAGTCAGCTGAATCGTGTGCCATGAGCTCGCCGTTCCTGTGAATCGATTCACTCGGACACTTGAATGAATCGATACACTGCTTCTTATCATACACTTAGTAGCCAACACTATAAGGTTGCTCTTGCTCTGTGGTGATAGGTGTCCCTTAGCAATTCTCCTTTGTGGCAGTATCCTAACACATGACCAAGATTTTCATTCTCACCATGGTCTGGATGAAGGCAGCAGATTTTGCCAGGACATCTACCAGGAACTACTTAAACCGCAGAGTTGTTGCACAACATTTTGAGAGCATTTGCCTATTCAGATTTTGACAATCCTTTCTGGCTACTTATCCGGAAGTTTGCTTTAGAATGATCGGCATAAACTTCAATGCTTTTCCCCTTCTTAAAGAATGGGGTGTCGAAGTGTGGAAGATTTGTTCCCATAGGGCTTTACGAATTCGCTGACCAGTCAATGGATTACTATCATCAATATGTAACTTCTCCAATACCGACTTCCTTTCTGCCTGTAAGTCTCTGATAGTGTGAAGGAGATCATCTCTAAAACAAAGAAGACGGCTGCATGGGGATCACTGTAAGTAGCTAGGTGTTAATATAAGGAATAATTTTAATCGGGTAATCACATTAACAAGGTTGTGAAGAAAGGTTGTAGATCTCTTCACATGGTTATGGCAGTATTTAAGGGTTGTAGTGAGGATGTAAAGGAGAGAGTGTATAAGTCTCTGATAAGACCCTAATTAGAATATGGTTCCAGGGTATGGGACTTGTAGGGGACTAGTATAATGCAGCACTTATTATTTATTTTATACTAAAATATTCTTTTACACTCGGATGCACTATCAATGAATATCTAGTCATATCAATAAGCAATCTCCAAATAAATCAAAACATTCCATCACAATTTCTTCTCTCCAAGGAGTACATTGTCATGTCGTCCCCACATCACTTCCCTTTCAGAAATTCCAAATATCGAGGTGGGAAATGGACAGTGCTCCCAAAATGAGCAGTCTTCTGTTGCTGGTTGTCCTCCTCTGGTTTAGCATGGGAGTTCGTCCGAGGATCTGGTGCTTCCAGATCATGTTGTCCACTTCCGTTAGACAGTAAGGAGGCAGACTTCAGGTGATCTATTGAAATGTTGACGTTCTTACCCTTCATGATCACAGTAAAGTATTTTGATGACTTTTGGAACACTGGATATGGGCCATCATATGGTTTCTCTAGTGATGACTTCACCCTGTCGACTCTCAAAATAAAAAAAAATAAAAATAAAAATCTCTTTATTTGCAAATGAGGTGTCTACCTCGGTGGCAAATGGTACACTAAAATACATTATTGTCAAGCACTAAATATTAAATTAACAAGAGAAGAAAATTTTCCTATAATACAATATTGTATAATTTACGCTAGCAATTTTTTCTATTAAACACACAGCTCATCCTTAATAAATTTACATTGTTTACAAAATTCTACTTATAACATCTCCTGTACTACTTACAAATATAGTCAACTGATATACAGTATGTGGAATTGCTTCAAATGATACTATAAAACTGGTATAACATTAATATTTACATTGCATTTATTTATTTACTATTTTTTTTTTTTTTTTACCCTTTCTGGATCCTAAGTAGCATAACGACCTGCTGCGTCTTAACCAGAGACCCTTTTACCACCACTTTTCAGAGTTCCTGAAGGGCCTTCACAGCTACCGTAGCGGTCCCAGGGACCTCGAAGTCCCCACTGTACTTCACCCCTACAGACAGTCCCCTACTTTGGTTGCCCAAACTCCTTACACCAGGGGATGGAATTAATTTATTCACACACATTCTTTATTTACATTAATCTGCACTGGTCGAATGCCCTCTAACATTTCATTTATTTTTTCTGTTGCTGTTTATTCTCTTCTTGAATATCTGTACAGATTTTGGAAAAGGATCAAACACTACCCCTGGTAAACTGTTCCACTCCTTCACACCCTTCCCAATGAATGAAAATTTACCCCAATCGCTTCTGCTAAAATTCCTTCTAATTTTATATTTGTGGTCAGTCCTGCCGATATAATTATTTTCCAACTGAAGCCTCTCATGGATATCTCCCCATGCTGCTTCTCCTGTATAGGCTCTATATAAACCTATAAGTCTAGTTTTCTTCCTTCTCTTACTTAAAGTTTCCCACCCTAGTTTCTTTAACATTTCTGACACACTACTCTTTCTCCTGAAATCCCCTGTTACAAATCTTGCTGCTTTCCTCTGCACACTATCTATTTCTTTTATTAGGTATTCTTGGTGAGGATCCCAAACACTGTTTGCATATTCCAATAATGGACGAACCATACTTAAGTAACTTTTCTCTTTTAATTCTTTGTTGCATCCTTTAAGTAGCCTCATTATGACATGTAACGATCTGTATGCTTTCCCAACAATGTCATCCACATGAACCTTCCAGTGCAAATTACTTTCAAATCTTACACCTAAGTATTTGCACTTGCCATCTTTTGGGATAACTACCCCATCCAAAGTATATTCAAATTCAGTTTTAAAACTCCTGTTTGTAAATGTTGTAACAGTTGATTTGCCTCCATTAACCTTCATGTTATTCTCTTCAACCCATTGTTGGATACTCTCAAGGTCCCTTTGTAATTCTGAACAATCCTCAATGGTATTTATTTCCCTATAAACAATTATGTCATCTGCATACAATATTATTTTTGATGTTATATTGTTCCCTAAATCATTTACGTATATTAAGAAAAGTAACGGACCGATTATACTACTCTGTGCAATTCCCTTCCAAACTTTCTCTTCCTGCGATATGTTAATTCCTACTTTGACTTTCTGAACCCTTGAATTTAGAAATGTTTTTACCCAACGTGTAACCCTTACGTCCAATCCTATTCCCTCCAATTTCTTTAATAATATTCCATGTTCCACTCTATTAAAGGCTTTGGAAAGATCTATGGCTATGCAATCTAACTGGCCTCCTGAATCCAATTGATCTGATATGTCCTGCTGAAATCCCACCAGTTGTGCCTCACAAGAAAATTTCTTTCTAAATCCATACTGGCTCCTCATGAACCAATTTTTATCATCACATACCTCTCTGATGTACTTTGATATTAAACTCTCCAGTATTTTACAAACTATACTGGTCAGGCTAATTGGTCTGTAGTTCTCTGGTTTCCTTTTATCACCCTTTCCTTTATAAATTGGTATTATTATAGATTCCTTCCATTCCTTTGGTATTACACTATTATTTATGACATAGTCAAAGAGAAATCTTAAATAAGGCACTATGTACCACCCCATTGTCTTTATCACCTCCCCAGTAATTTGATCACTTCCTGCTGCTTTTCCTTGCTGAAGCAGTTGGATTTCTCTGAAAATATCTTCATTTGTGAACGAGAAGCTTCTTGTTTCCCTCTGTGTCTGTCCCTCTGTAACTTCTGTTTCGGTTTCCAACTCCTGACAATCATCTACTGAATCTCTAAATTCCTTACTAAAGAGGTTTGCTTTCTCAGTATCTGTTAAATAGTATTCACCCCCTTCTCCCACCATTGTAGGAATTTGGATTCCTTTTCCTTTTTGATTCCTGATATATGAATACAGCTTTTTCCATTTCCCTTTGTGGTCATTACGCTCTTGAAGAATGCCATTCATATAATTCTCTTTTGCTTCCTTTTTCACTGTATTCAGTTCCCTCATTAGCTGTTTTCTACTTTCTCTACTCTCCCTACCTTCTTTGATTTTCCTGTTTACTATTCTACATTTTCTTTTTAATTTTCTTATTTCCCTTGTATAATAAACAGGGTCTGAGGTCATTTTACCCTTCTTAACAGGTACAAATCTCTTCTCTCCTTCCCAAACGATTCCTTTGAATTTAGCCCAAAGTGTATCCACATTACTCCCTTCACTTATCCAACAACTGAATTGTGATTTAAGGTAAGTCCCAAATTCATCAACTTTAGTTTTTCTGTACAATTTCTTGTCTTGTGTGACCCTCTTATTAAGCCTTTTTGGTACCAGTCCTACATCCATTATTACAGCCTTATGGTCACCTATTCCTTCAATTACCTCAGTTTTATCAACAATTTCCCATGGTTTAACCAAGAATACATCTAGTAAGTTATTGAGACGAGTCGGTTCTTGTACTACTTGTGTAAATCCTCCCTCCCAAATTAACTTATTTGCCAGTTTCTGTTCATGGGCTTCACTTGCAGCTCCATTTTATTCAACCTCAGGCAAGTTTAGATCTCCCCCAATTATTACCACATCATTATTCTTGTTTTTATGAGTATAATCTATTATTTTCTCAAATATTTCCATGTCTCTTTCCTCTCTTCCAGGCCTGTATGTTCCTATAATTCCCACCTCCTTCATATTATCACAAATTAATTTTATCCCTAATATTTCCTCCCTTTCATCGGTAAACCATTCATGAGAACAATATGTTTCCTTCACCAGAATAAACACCCCCCCTCCCTTTTTATCTCCTCGGTCTCTACGATAGACTGTGTACAAATACATGACTAGAATACTGTAGATCTTTATAAATAAATGGAGTGAGTTTGTTTTTGTGCTGATGCTTGATGGACTTCAAGTTGATTCATGTTGTGGCATAGCTGGATGAGAAATGACTGCAGATCTGGGTCCACTTTAGGGTGACGTTTCATGAAGAAATCTCCTGGCAACCTAATGGGTGTTCTATAAACCATTTCAGCTAATGAAGACTGAGAATATTTTCACAATGTGCAACACATTCCTAGGAGGATGGTTGGTAGAACTTCAGTTCATTTTATTTCCGCTTTCAGTAACCGATGGAATCTTTCAACTTTCCTGTTACTCTGGAGAACAAGTGATTTGTGCAAGTTTACACCCACAAATCCTCATCAGTGCTCGAAAAATTGCTGACTGAAATTGTTTTCCTTGATCCGTTATCACCTGCATCGGTGCTCCAAATCCTGTGATCCATTTTTCATAAAAAGCTTTTGCCACAGTTTCTGCCATTATATTTTGAAGTGGAATTCAATCAATCAATACTGATCTGCATTTAGGGAAGTCGCCCAGGTGGCAGATTCCCTATCTGTTGTTTTCCTAGTCTTTTCCTAAATGATTTTAAAAAAATTGGAAATTTATTGAACATCTCCCTTGGTAAGTTATTCCAATCCCTAACTCCTCTTCCTATAAATGTTTCTGTCCAGTTTGAAAATCGGTCTATCATCATCCAGAGGAAAAGATCCAATTGGAGATTTTGTATGCCTGGATGAAAGTATGAGAGCTTGAACATAAAAAAAAAAAGCTCATCATCCTTCGACTGGGCAGTAGAGATTTCATCATAATCAATAGGTGCAAGTTTCTCTCTTCTTGAGAGATGATCTGCGACTAGGTTTATTTTTCCTGAAATATGTAAATAAGTTGTGAACTGAGAGGTAAACTGTAAATGTCTTAGTTGCCTTGGTGATGCTTTGTCATTATTTTGCTTGAAGGCAAAAATTAATGGCTTATGGTCCAAGTAAACTGTGAATGGTCTACCTCAGGGCTGTCCAACGTTCGTTTCTACGCGAGCACATTCACATGATAACTAAGAGTATGCGGGCGCCAGGTACGATTCCACTAATTCGACTACTGTTATCGGTACTACAACGACTATAATAATAATAATAATAATAATAATAATAATAATAATAATAATAATAATAATAATAATAATAATAATAATAATAAATCTAGAATTAAAAATTATATGAAAATATATTTACTCACATAATTAATGTGAAATCTGGCACTACATGCTCGCTGCAAGTTGAGGAAAGTCTGGTGTGTAACTGGAACAGGCTGTTCTTAACGCGTCATCCAGGTGTGAGTCTGTCAGGCAGGATCGGTATTTGTTTTTTTATTATGTTCATAGTCGAAAACGCGACTTCACAAAGATAGGTTGAACCAAAACAAGATTGCATCTTCAGAGCAACACTGCAGGCAATGGGATATTTTTTACCGTCCACCAGAGTCCAGAAATTGCCACGTGTTGCGTAGGAGGATTTCAAAGAAAGGTCTGACTGAAGGCTTAAAATTTCCATTTCTAATTCTTCAGGATTATAATTTTCGAATATTTCACACACCCTCCCTCCAAGTTCACAAACGTCAACAGAAGCGAAGGGATTATTGACAAACATGATCACTGGTTCAAGCATTGAAAACTGGCTAAATCTGCTACCACATTCGGACCCAAGAGTTTCAAGATATTTAGCAAGAGATGAAAAATCACGCTTGCCGCCATTTACTGTATCTGCCATAGATTTCAAATTTGGAAAATGTGAAAGGGAATTTCTATTTAAATGGACAATCCATACCTTAAGTTTCTTTTCAAATGCATTGACAGTACTTATCATACCTGAAATATTATGATCTTTTCCTTGCAATTCGAGATTTAACTCATTTAATTTTGAGGTGATGTCTGCCAAGAATGCTAATTCGATTAGCAAAGATATATCATCAAGTTCGTGATAATATTTCCCAGGAGATGATTTCATAAAGTCTCATATCTCATCCAACAGGCAGCAAAACCGTTCGAGTGTTTTTCCCCTACTAAGCCACCTTACGTCTGCATGAAGGATGACGTCACCATACTCCGAATCTGACATACTTAAAATATTTCTGAACAATCGATGACGAGTAGATGACGATCTTATATAATTCACGACATGAGTTACAATTTTCATGACATGATTGAACTTTAAAACCTTTGCGCATAAACTTCTTGGTGAATAATACAATGATAAGAAAGAAATTTTGGAAATGATTCATCCTTAGCGCAAAGAGAAAGAAATCCATTATTTCTACCAGTCATAGACGGTGCACCATCTGTTGTCATAGCATTAAATATGTCTCCTCCCCTAGTACGTCCATGAAGTGGCAATAGCTTGACAAATTCTTCCTTTCTGTAAAATCATTAAAAACCATTCTAGCAAATACACACAACTCAGCAGTGTCAGACATATCAGCACTTTCATCAAACTGGAGTGAAAAATGTTCACATGATTTAAAATCCTGATGTAACTGAGATTCCATATTATTAGAAATCTGTTCAACCCGCCTAGCAACAGTTTGGTGAGACAACTGAAGTCCTTTGATTGAAGATATCAATTCAGATTTATCTTTGTGAGATTCGAACAGAGATTCAGCGGCATTTAGCATAGCTTCTTTCACTACTTCCCCATCACTGAAAGCTTTCTTCCTTTTAGCTAGGACGTAACAAACTTTGTAAGAAGCTATTGTCACGTTACGCATTTGCTGAACTGGCTTCTTAAACGCACATTGTTGCCATGCTAATTTAGATTTTAGGTCTTTCACTTTGTGTTTTCTTAGTTCAGAATTAACAGGAAATTCACTGTCAAATTTTTTGTGATTAGTCAAAAAAAGGCACTGTACATTACTTCTTTTAGGAACAGACATGCTAGCATTACACAATGAACACAGAGACTTTCCTTTGTTTTCAATAAAGCAATACTGGTCCTCCCATTCACTGTTAAAGTTATAATTTCTTTGCCTTTTAGCCATGTTAAGAAGAGTTATGTTTAATGAAATATAACTGATTATAAACTGAATAATTTAAAGTTTAAACATTAATGAAAAAAAGCACACGAAACATGTTGAATGTACAACTTATCACAACACAAGGCACTCAAAACGTATTCCATAAGCTCTGCATAAGCTCACAAGTAATACTGAATGCTCACCTGAAAGCTAGCAACTGGGAACATTCCAATTGCAAGACTTTCATAAATCGTTTGTTCATTGTTTACAGCACAGCTTTGTTGGGATTAAAGTTACTTAGTGGGCAAATTGGATGTCCCATTGTCGTCCTGGTGAAACTCTGTCATGGTAGGTAGTTTATGGCATTGCAATCAACTAAATCATAAGGAAGCGGTTGTGTTTGGCAGAATAAATATGCGGCTATATTTGGCTCTGTGAGTAGAGAGGGCCTTATACCTGGCGCTAGCCCCCCCATAGTGAGAGGTTTGTGGAGGATTTCCCTTTGTCGCAACTACTTACATGTCGAATAGCTCTCTTTCTGAACCTTTCTTCTACCTCTTCACTAATTGCGGACACGAGTCAGTTAGGCCTAGATCACATTTATGGCTTACTCAAAGCTCTTTGTGTATTTGGAGGTACGGATATAACAAATTTCCTGACTTTGAGGACAGTATTTTTAAGAGAAAAGAATATTTATTGAAATATAAAAGTATTGTTTTCAAATATTAAGTAAAATTTAATTTGGAAATTAATTGCGAAGGGCACCATAAAAGGGCACCTCGGGTGCCATGGCGCCCGCGGGCGCCGCGTTGGACAGGGCTGGTCTACCTTCTAATACCAAACCCCCATGATGCAACAGCCCCAAAGGGCCATGGTATACCAAACGACCACTGCTCAGCCCGAAGGCCTGCAGATTGCAAGATGTCGGGTGGTCAGCGCAACAAATCCTCACGGGCATTATTCTTGGCTCTCTAGACTGCTACCTTCTAATAGGAATTTAAAATACTTGATGGCAAGATAAATACTGAGAAGTTCTCGATCATATGTTGGGTAATTCTTTTGAGTGTTACTGAATTTCTTCAAAAAGAATCCTATAGGCTTCCAGTCATGTCCATCTCATAAATGTAGAGAAGCTCCTGCAGTGACATTTGAGGCATCAACAAATAATGCAGTTTCTTTTTCAACAGCGGTATAAGTGAGCACTGCAGCATTAGCTAACTCTTCTTTACATTGTTTGAACTGAGCAATAGTCCCTTCTGCCCAGTGAATTTCCCTCTTATCTTACTTTTTTACTCCCTTTAGAAGGTCATTCAACAATGCCTAGCTCGTGGCTGCATTCTTGATGAAACGTTGGTAGAAGTTAATCATTCCTCAGAAGGTCCTTTGTTCTTGAACTGTCCAAGGGCGGTGATAGTTTTTGATCACACTGACTTTCTCTGGATCAGGTTTTATACTTTTGGGTGTGAAATCCAAGGAAGATCTTACTTCAGACCAAACAAAGATTCACTGACATTTATCTTTAGACCAAATTTATACAATTTTTTTTGAAAATCAAATTCAAATATTCCACATGCTCGTCTGAGGATTCTGAAGTGACTAAGATATCATCGATATAGGCAAAACAGAAGTCTAGTCTGCGTAATATCTCATTCATAGATTTCTGAAATGAAGATAGTGCATTACGAAGTCCAAAAGGTAAAAACATTCTGTCACAATTTCTTTTCTCCAAGGAATACATAATGTTCACAATGTCAAGTAGTGGTTCCCACATGAGACTCACAGCAGGACTACTTCATATAAGAATTGGAAGAGATCCAAAAGAAAGCAGCATGATTCATTCTTGGCAATTTCCAACAGAAGTATTATGAAAATTTTGCCAACTTTAGACTGTGAAGATTTGGAAATAAGGAGATGAGCTGTTCGACTAAGTGGTATGTTCTATTCTGTCAACAGAGAGATGGCGTGGAACGACATTAGTAGATGAATAAGCTTGACTGGTGCTTTTAAAAATATGAAGATAATGTTGGAATTCAAGAGAACAAATTGGGACAAATATTCTTTAATATGACGAGGAGTAAGGGATTGGAATAATTTATCAAGGGAAGTCAGTAAATTTCCCAGCTTTTGAAAAAATTTAATAAAAGGCTAGGTAAACAAGTGATAGGGAATCTCCCAACTGGGGGACAGTCCTAAATACAGATCATTGAAGATTAAAATGCCATTCCCAAACTTGTGTAGGACAATGCTTCATAGCCTACAAGAATGCAATATTTAATACAATAGGCATGGATGCCTTCTTCAGAGCCATACTTATTACTGATGTGTTGCTGTTGTCTTAAGATAGCTACTATTGATGTGTTGTTGTTGTCTTCAAATAGAAAAAGTCTTCTTAGGCATAGTCTGTGCTGTTCATGCTTTCTTCAGCAAAGGAGCCCAATTGCTGGAGGAGCTACAGTCCTAAAACGTTGAGAGTGAAGATAGACAGTTTTTCTCCCGAGTCTTATCTCCATTTGGATGGTCCGTGCTCTGTTTTCCCATTAGCTGAAATACATTTATAATATGAGAAATGTGCCTGAATTTTGGGCATATATAACACTTCTTAGTGCTGAAAGGTACGGTCCAACAGTCACTTGGTAAATGGAAACATTGATTTTTATTGGCCCACGAACTGTTGATTAAAGGCCAGAATGATGGTACCTGAGTTATAATGCTTATTGCTGACATACCTCTTCAGCTGCTTGATTGCATTTGCATCTTGAATTGCAAGGCTCAAAACATGGGTCATCTGATGTTTACCATAGAAATCTCAAGCAACTTGGTTGACACCTCAGTCTGGCTCTCCTTCTAGGCCAATTCAGCATGAGAAGCCTTCAAATTGCACAACACTTTCAACAGGCCCTTCACACTAAGGCTCTGGTGTCCTTAGAGAGAAATGTATCACAGTTTAAATATGCCGTTATCCAGATCACATATTTCATTTCACCATATTAGAGTACAGTATTCTACAGGAGTTTCTGTTTACAAATGAATTCTTTCTTTCCCTAGTTTATGCTTAAATTTACAAATCAATTTTCAGAAAGAATACTGTGTGCTTAACATTCATCATCAAAAAGTAATCTTTAGAGATGCCAAAATGTTAAAATCTTGTCCTGAATGATTCTCTTGCATTTAAATACTATTAAATGCAAATAGTCAGAACCAGGCTTCTGTCCTATCACAAGAAAACTAAAGATGATTTAGGAGGTTGCACAATTAAAACACTGTTAATTCGGGACTGATCCTTTACCTATGAAAATCACTACTAGAATGTGAACAGAAAGTATCAACAAGGAATAATATTCTCTGCAAAACAATACAGAATGGGAAGCGCAGCCCGAAACTGTACCTCTTCGTTTTATCATTTGGTACAGTAAAATTTTTGCATGGAATAAGTTATCATATTTTTCCTTTTATTTTCATTTTTCAGTAAAGAATGACTAAGGAGTGTAAGTGTAGGAACTGTGGGTGTGGCCAGGCATTAAGAAGTATGAGGGAGGAGTTGGAGAGTTTGAGGGAGATAATTAGGACTCTCTCAGAGGACAGGAAGGAAAGTAGGCCTCCCTCAAACAATGTACAAGATACAGTAGGTCTGAAAGAGGGATGGGAAGGAAAAGGAGGAATTGTAGAAATAGGTGGTCTAACATTTTAAGGGGAAGGAGACTGCAGGCTAAGGGCTCCATTCAGTATCAGAATTCAGGACAGGTGCCTGTGAGAAATCGGTACGAGTCACTGCAGGTAGAACAACCAAGGGAAGATGAGGAACAGGGAATTGTTGCTGGGAAGTGTGGAAGTAGGAGAAAGGGAAAAGGTAGGAAAGGGAAATATGGAGTAGAAGATAGGAAAAGACAGGTGGAACAGGGTCATGGGATGGAGAAAAGGGAGGAGGAAGTAACTTCTGTAGCTGTCAGGAAAGACGGGACTGACCAGGAAGAGAGGGGATCAAATGAGGTGGGTAGGGTTGAGGCTCTGGTCATGGGGGATTCCATAGTTAGACATGTTGGGAAAGTGTGTGGAGGAAAGGGCACCACGGTAGAGTGTTATCCAGGAATTTGGTTAAGGCAGATATTGAGGAAAGCAGAAGAGAAGGAGGAAGGAAAGGAGAAGGTGGTAATGTTTCACATTGGTACTAACAACGTAAGACAAGCAGGTATAAGTACCAACATAGTTGGGGTTGTGTGGGACGTGGTAAATGCAGCACGGGTGAAGTTTAAGGAAGCGGAGATTGTTATCAGTGGAATACTGTGTAGGAGGAATACTGACTGGAAAGTGATTGGGGATTTAAATGAGACTATGGAGTGGGTATGTGGGAAATTGGGAGTGAGATTTCTAGATCCTAATGGGTGGGTAGGAGATAGGGATCTCTGCTCAGATGGCCTTCACTTAAACTACAGTGGTACATATAAGTTAGGACATTTGTTTAGAAGGCTTATAGGGAGGTACATCCAGGGAAATGGGGTGGCCTAGGGAGCGGTGATAAGGGAACAGTGAACTGGAAATCAAGTAGGGATGACATAAAAATGTTAGTGCTGAACTGTAGAAGTATTGTAAAGAAAGGCATAGAATTGAGCAATTTAATAAATACATACTTAGCAGATATTGTAGTAGGAGTTGAATCATGGCCGAGAAATGATATAATGGATGCAGAAATTTTCTCACAGAACTGAAGTGTGTTGTAAGAAATCTGCTTCATTTTCCATATCAAATCCTATTCACAAAGACTTATAACAATAAAAATATTCCACCTTTTTGATACTTATATTTGCATTTTGGCAAATTAATTACACACAGTACATGTTTCGTTCTTTTTTAGAACATCTTCAGCTGTTTACATAGCTTAGGTGATTCACTAAGTGTTTATCTTTTTAAGAACATTATAATCAGGTACCTTGTTCTTCTTAACTACTACATAAATATAAATTATAATTAAAATAAATTAAAAATAATGTGGTGGTTAAATGGGTTAGTGAAATGAGATGGAATGGATATACTTATAGTTAGCCTATTTTAAAAACTATTTCTATTCATTTGAACAGTTGTTGTTAAAAAGTATCCAGCACTTTTTCACTAAAATATTTTGCTTGTCTTCCAGTAAAAAGTTTTGAAAAAATGTATGTCTTTCCTTTGACACTGTTCTGAATATTGTTAAGTGTTCACTTCATTCACTCCCTCCAAGGTGGCTGCTATTTGTTTTTGAACTTACATAATATATCTTGAATTGGGTTAGTTACAGAACCTTGAAGCTGTTTGCCGTTTGCTAATAATAAAGGAACTTCCCAAAAATTACAAAGCAAAAATTCTTTAATTACAATAGGGTTAATTCCCTAGGAAAAAACAAACATTCAGAATCAGGAGTTTACAAATTGAAATGTCATCAATGTGAAAAAAATTATGTTGGACAAACTGGGCGTAGTTTTACGCGAAGATACTTAGAACATGTCAGTGATGAAAGGCATAAAAAAATTTCCGGGATGGGCCAACATATGAGTACAACCGGACATCAGTTCACAACTCTAGAGCAGGATTTGACAATATTACATAAAATAAACAAAGGAGCTCTTCTAAATACATTAGAAAATTTATGTATTTATTTAGAACAAAGTAACCAGGATAATAACCTGAATGATATAATTGACTACAGGAACCCTTTATTCGAAGGGATATTATCAAATCTTAAAACATTGGGCAAAATAAACAACACAGACAATAAAAGAAAGAAAACGAACGAACTTCCGCCATCTCGCATATCCACTCCTCCTACCCCTTCTAAAGCCGAAACCGTGACTGTAAGCGACATGCCTCCTCCCTTCTCCACAGCCTTGCCTCCCTCAAAGGTCGGGCAAACATTAGAACACACACATCGTTATTACACAAGACGGAAGGCTGCTTCAAACGTAGCTCCTCCAAGGTCACAGTAGGAATGGATTTTGACAACAGTAAGGTATGAAACCATTTTTATATACTAAGTTTCCTTGTACAGACACATTTTTTATCAAAAAGCAAATTCCCCATTTTATTTTATTTTATTTCATTTCAGAATATGGGGAAGCTCCTTTATTATTAGCAAACGGCAATCAGCTTCAAGGTTCCGTAACTAACCCAATTCAAGATATATTATGTAAGTTTAAATACAAATAGCAGCCACCTTGGAGGGAGTAAATGAAGTGAACACTTAACAATATTCAGAACAGTATCAAAGGAAAGACATACATTTTTTCAAAAACTTTTTACTGGAAGACAAGCAAAATATTTTAGTGAAAAAGTGCTGGATACTTTTTAACAACAACTGTTCAAATGAATAGAAATAGTTTTTAAAATAGGCTAACTATAAGTATATCCATTCCATCTCACTTCACTAACCCATTTAACCACCACAATGTTTTTAATTAATTTTAATTCAATTTATATTTACGTAGTATTTAAGAAGAACAAGGTACCTGATTATAATGTACTTAAAAAGATAAACACTTAGTGAATCACCTAAGCCATGCAAACAGCTGAAGATGTTCTAAAAAAGAACAAAACATGTACTGTGTGTAATTCATTTGCTAAAATGCAAATGTAAGTATCAAAAAGGTGGAAGATTTTTATTGTTATAAGTCTTTGTAAACTGAAGTGTGTGCCGTAGAGATAGGATGGGAATGGTAAGAGAGAGAGTATTCATTCCGGTAAAAGAAGAATTTGTAAGCTACGAAAAAGTTAAAGATGACAAACATGAAGTTCTAGGTATAAGGCTCATCTCTAAAGATAATAGGCAACTTGATGTTTTGGAGTGTACACACCAGGAAAGGGTAGCGCAGACACTGATTCAGAATTATTTGATAAGATAATCAGCTATGTAGGAAACGATAAGGAAAGGAACGTGATTGTAACGGGTGATCTCAATTTACCAAATGTCGATTGGGAAGGTAATGCGAACGACAGGAAGCATCTCCAACAAATGGCAAATAAGTTAATATGGGAAGGACAGCTGATTCAGAAAGTGATGGAACCAACTAGAGGGAAGAATATTCTGGATGTGGTGCTGGTAAAAACAGATGAGCTCTATAGAGAAACCGAAGTAATAGCTGGTATTAGTGATCACGAAGCTGTTTTTGTAGTAGTTAAAAATAAATGTGAAAGAACAGAAGATATTAAAATTAGGACTATTAGGCAGTACCATATGGCTGATAAAACAGGCATGAGGGATTTATTAAAAAGTAACTACGATCGGTGGAAAACGGTAAATAAAAATGTAAGCAGATTCTGGGATGGGTTTAAAGCAACTGTTAAGGAATGTGAAAATAGGTTTGTATATTTAAAGTTGGTAAGGAATGGTAAAGATCCACTATATTATAACAGAGAAGTAAAGAGACTAAGAAGGAGGTGCAGGCTGGAAAGAAATAGAGCTAGAAATGGCTGTGGAAGTAACGAGAAATTGAAGGACCTTACTAAGAAATTGGATCTAGCAAAGAAGTCAGCTAAGGATAACATAATGCCAAGCATAATTGGCAGTCATAGAAATTTTAATGAAAAATGGAAGAGTTTGTATAGGCACTTTAAGGCAGAAACAGTTTCCAAGAAGGATATTCCAGGAATCATTAATGAACAAGGGGAGTGTGTATGTGAGGATCTTCAAAAGGCAGAAGTATTCAGTCAGTAGTATGAAAAGGTTGTTGGTTACAAGGATAATGTCCAGACAGAGGAGTTGACTAATACTAAAGAAGTATTAAAATTTATCTATGACAACAATGGCATTTACAGTAAGCTACAAAAGTTGAAAACTAGAAAAGCAGCTGGAATTGATAAGGTTTTGGGGGATATACTAAAGACTATGGGTTGGGATATAGGCAGTATTATTGGACCCTTATGTATTCTTATATATATATATCAATGATATGTGTAAAGAAGTGGAATCAGGGATAACGCTTTTTGAAGATGATGTCATTCTGTACAGAGCAATAAATAAGTTACAAGATTGTGAGCAACTGCAAAATGACCTCGATAATGTTGCGAGATGGACAGTAGGCAATGGGTGGTGTGAATAAAAATGAGCACGCACTCTTTACTTGCGAATTTAGAGCAGGCACTCGCAATGATGTGAATAAAAACTGCCTGTCGGAAGCAGTCACTCACAGCAGACCTGTGACCTTGAGCACACACTCCAGCCGCTCGAGTAGCAGAGTGGGCGCTCCAGATTTCTGGTGAATAAAGATAACGCAGGCACTCTTTCCGGTAACCGCCTGCTCATGTTTCCTTGAGCTAATTTAGTAGGTGACTCCAAATGATAGTGTCAAGTTCAATAGCCTGGCAGAGGTAATGGTGGTGGTTAATCGGAAAAGAAAATTATATAAACTTTGCAGAGAATCATCTCAACTTGATTACAGAGTGTTATAAAGGTCCAGTAAGGAGCATGCTGAAGAGCCTCCGTGGCTCAGACGGCAGCGCGCCGGACTTTCTCCTTTGGGTTCCGTGATTCAAATCTCGGCCACTCCATGTGGGATTTGTGCTGGACAAAGCGGAGGTGGGACAGATTTTTCTCTGGGTATTCCTGTCATCTTTCATTCCAGCAGCAGCACTCTCCAGTATCATTATATTTCATCTGTCAGTCATTAATCATTACCCCCGAGGAGTGCGACAGGCTCTGGCAGCCTGCATGATTCCTATCCTCATCGCTTCATTCATTCCATTCCTGACCTGGTCATATGACTGGACACAGACTGTAGATTTTCAAGGAGCATGCTGAATGGTTAGCGCAGCATTTCCTTGGGCGCTCCAAAGAAACAAGATGTAGTGCACTAACAAATGAAGAAAAAATGTAAATCTTCTTGCGTTATGTTGGTGACCCTGGGTTTCAGAGTGGAGTTGGTGAAGACATCTCGGAGAACTGTGTCAAAAACATTTTCGCAGGTTTTGACATGAACAGAAATTAAAGCAGATTATTAGATAAAATTCCAACAAATGTTGCTTAGATGCAGGAAGCATGGGCTAAGTGGCAAGAACGTTTGAGCTTCCCTTATGCTGTCGGAACTGTAGACTGTACTTATGTACAAATTCAGAAGCCACATGTTCATGGGAATGACTACATTTACAGAAAAGGCATCCCTAGCATTAATGTACAGGCGAAGTGCAATGGAAAGGAAAAATTCAACCAGTGTAGATGTATCATGGCCTGACTCTGTCTATGACTCCTGAATTTGGAGAAATTCCGATGTTTGCAGAGTTAAGATGCCTCTGTAGGAAGTCGAAGGGATGACAACTTCTGCATATCTTACAACTTTACGTCATGCCGACACAGATAGGTCTTATGGCGACGATGGGATAGGAATGGCGTAGGAGTAGAAAGAGACCAGCCGTGGCCTTAATTAAGATACAACCCCAGCATTTGCCTAGTGTGAAAATGGGAAACCACAGAAAAAACTTCAAGGCTGCTGACAGTGGGGATCGAACCCACTATCTCCAGGATGCAAGCTCACAGCTGCGCGCCCTTAACCGCATGGCCAACTCATCCGGTCCTGCAGATCTGGCTCCTTAAAAAATTAATTCAATTGTCAATATATTATTTTCATCACAATTAATGTTTGTTATTTACGTTATAGGCCTACCATTTTCCTCAATTTATTCATGTCGTAATATTCAGGCTATGATTTCCTACCTTTCAGATGACCGATGATAGGGTTATTCTTCCCCTGCATCAGATTCATCAGCCTCTTCTCCCATTATTTTATCGATTGCATTTGTTTTCCGTAAGCTTTAATTCTAATTTATATTTCAGTCTTGTTTTCATGTTTTGTAATTTTTTACCAACAGTTGTTGACGGAAATTCTTCTTCTCCTTCTACTGCTTTTCCCTCCTCTGTGGGGTCCCGGGTGCGAATTGTGTCGCACATATGGATTTGGTCCTGTTTTAGGCCAGATGCTCTTCCTGACTCCAACCCTAGATGGAGGGATGTCATCACTATTGCGTGTTTCTGTGATGGTTGGTAGCGTAGTGTGTTGTGTGAATATGAAGTGGAAAGTGTTGGGACAAACATAAACACCCTGTCTCCGGGCCAGAAGAATTAATCAGAGGCAAATAAAATCCCCGATCCAGCCAGGACCCTCTGAACCGAAGGCCTCAATGCTGACCATTCAGCCAATCAGACAGTTGTTGGACGGAAATGTTTAAGTTAAATTTAGCGAGTAGTTCACACTGAACTGCATTTATTGCACTTGTTTTCTTGTGCTTCTTATCCGGTAACTGTGACTTTGAAAACATAATTGTATGTTCCTTTAAAATGGAAACAAAAGCGGACTGGAATTCCACACTGTCATCTGCCATGTTAAGCATTGAACTACCTGGAAGTCATCGAAGTGTTATCACAGTCCAAGGTGTTATATACATGGCACATGCACGACCTTGATCAGTGACACTGAGTGGCTGCTCCAGACACTTGAGTGTACGCTGTGCTTCCGCTCTATATTTTTATTCACCGCAAATGCGGAGTGGAAGCTCATCGGCAGGAAGACACTCAGGCACTCAGCGAGCACACGCTCACTCGATTAGACTCATTTTTTATTCACACCACCCAATGGTATGAGGATAAATGGGGCTAAAAGTCAGGTTGTGAGTTTCACAAATAGGAAAAGTCCTCTCGTTAATTACTATGTCGATGGGGTGAAAGTTCCCATTGGGAATCATTGGAAGTACCTAGGATCAATATCAGGAAAGATCTTCATTGGGGTAATCATATAAATATGACTGTAAATAAAGGGTACAGATCTCTGCACATGGTTATGAGAGTATTTAGGGGTTGTAGTAAGGATGTAAAGGAGAGGGCATATAAGTCTCTGGTAAGACCCCAAGTAGAGTATGGTTCGAGTGTATGGGACCCTCACCAGGATTACTTGATTCAAGAACTGGAAAAAATCCAAAAACAAAAAAAAACAAAAAAAAAAGCAGCTCGATTTGTTCTGGGTGATTTCCGACAAAAGAGCAGCATTACAAAAATGTTGCAAAGTTTGGGCTGGGAAGACTTGGGAGAAAGGAGACGAGCTGCTCGACTAAGTGTTATGTTCCGAGCTGTCAGCGGAGGGGATGGCGTGGAATGACATCAGTAGACGAATAAGTTTGAGTGGTGTCTTTAAAAGTAGGAAAGATCACAATATGAAGACAAAGTTGAAATTCAAGAGGACAAATTGGGGCAAATATTTGTTTATAGGAAGGGGAGTTAGGGATTGGAATAACTTACCAGGGGCGATGTTCAATAAATTTCCAATTTCTTTGCACTCATTTAAGAAAAGACTAGGAAAACAACTGATAGGGAATCTGCCCCCTGGGCAACTGCCCTAAATGCAGATCAGTAGTGATTGATTGATTTGATGGAATGTCTAAATAAATACACAGGTAGCCTAACTGGCATCAAATCAAAATGCTTGCACATGGTAGCTGAGGCCATACAATTATTAAGTTTGAGACCTGCTCCTGTTAAGGTATACATCCTTGCAACACTTTCTTCCACTGAAATGAAATGGCATATGGCTTTTAGTGGTGGGAGATCCCAGGACGGGTTCGGCTCGCCAGGTGCAGGTCTTTTGATTTGACGCCCGTAGCTGACCTGCGCATCGTGATGAGGATGAAATGACTTTCTTCCACTGATTTATGCTTAAATATACAAATCAATTTTCAGAAAGAATACTGTGTGCTTAACATTCATCATCAACAAGTAATCTTTAGAGATGCAAAAATCTTGTCCCGATTGGTTATTATTATTATTTATTTTCCTTAATTTATACATGTACAATTTAGGGGTGGTAGATGGAGATAGGGCAAGCCCCACATATATGGAAGTGCCCCCATCTCCACATGTATATGTACATAAACTCTACTGAATATTTACATATATGTAGACAATTTTAAATTTACATTTTTACACTCCAAACACCGTACTCTTAGAATAATAATTATCTTATTACCCAGCCATTTATACTCTTACTCATACCCCTATATACACACTCATTCACAACCACTCCCACACACATACACATTCACCCAAATTCAACTGTACTTGCGCCCATCTTTCTTGCAATTCTAATTTATACAAGTTATGTACATCACATATGGGTTTCTATTTACATACACAGTTTCTTAATTGCGCAGATGTGATGAGGAAGAGGAAGCAGTTTTACCTCAGATGGTAGAAGATTCCAGATTCGAGCAGACCTTGCGTAAAATCCATTTAAATATGAGGTTGTTCTGGCTAGGGGAGAGAGAAGAGTAACTCCTTGGCCTTTCTTAACAGAGCGGTAATTAAGCTGCAGGCGGTGGAAAGAGGAGAGGTGTGTGTTGTCTGTCAGAGATTTCTTAAGGAAGGCTACGTCTATTTGTTTACATAATGAGTTTACAGGTGGCAATGACCTGGCTGTGTTTAAAGGGATGTGCTTGTTAATTAAATGTTCTGCTCATCGCTGGACACCCTCTAGTTTCCTCACATTTCCTGTTGTCGTTGGGTGTCAAGAACGAAGACCACACCAGGGAAATATAAGCTGTTCGTAGGGCTTTACTTCTTCCTCCCGAGAGACATCTATGGACAAAACCTAGCGCTCTGTCTGCCTTACACCTCACTTCCTCCACGTGCTTATTCCATTTTAGATTGTTTGTAATGTGAATACCGAGCAGTTTGATGGAGTTAGAAGTCAGTAGTTGGATTCCACATAGACTACACTGGTTCTGGAGTGGTTAGCTAGCTCTGCTTAGTATTATATATTTACACTTCTTAATATTTTTAAACATTTTATTTATCTCACACCACAGAGCTATACTCTCCAGATCCGATTGGAATTGTGCAATATCATCACTGTTTCTCATGGCTCTGTAAATTACTGTGTCATCGGCATACTGCGCCATGGTCGAATTTACACAATCCGGTAAGTCAAGAGCATAAATCGTGTAGAGGAGGGGCCCTATCACACTGCCTTGAATTACTCCAGAAGTAATTATGGTTTGGTCTGATTTGGCTCCTTCGTACACAACACATTGCATTCAACCCACCAAAAATGACCTCGGGCATGCCAGTGGTTTACTCTGAATGCTGTAGCTGTTAAGTTAGGTGTCTTTGATATGACACCTGATCAAAAGCTTTGCTCCAGTCCAGAGTCACACAGTCTATTTGTGAAACATCAGTCTACTCCAAAGAGAACTGCCAGTCATCAATGACTTTCGTTAAAAGTGTTGTGCAGGATTTTCCCGGAATGAAGCCGTGCTGGTTTGAGTTCAACAGGTTTCTCTCCTTGAGAAAATCCAACATACATTTAACAACTAGACGTTCCATACATTGACCCCTGATGTTATTGAAACTGGGCGGTAATCATCTACGTTTTCCTTATCTCGATCTTTGAAATCCGAGATTACGTTGGCTTTTTTCCACTCCACAGGCACAGACCCAGTATTCATGGAATAGATGAAGAGAGTGCAAAAAGATGGTGCCAAGACGACTGCAGAATTCTTAAGAATTCTTGCTGGCACTTGGTCCGGCCTGGTTGCGGCATGTAGTCTTGTTTTCAGAAGGCTCTCCTTGACTTCATTTGTTGAGAAATACAGGTTGGTTAGAGGGAAGGGAAGGGTAGATGTTGTCCTTGAATAGAGCACGTTCTCTTCCTCAGTAGGAGTGGAAAAGTTATTTTAAAATTTCCTGTTGAAGGTGTCTGCAATTTCTTGTGGTGGGGAGACTGCTGTACTGTTATATTTATTTGCTACTTGTTTTACGTCGCATCGACACAGATAGGTCTTATGGCGACGATGGGAGAGGAAAGGCCTAGGAATTGGAAGGAAGCGGCCGTGGCCTTAATTAAGGTACAGCTCCAGCATTTGCCTGGTGTGAAAATGGAAATCCACAGAAAACCATCTTCAGGGCTGCCGACAGTGGGGTTCGAACCCACTATCTCTCGGATGTGAGCTCCCACAGCTGCGTGCTCCCAACCACACAGCCAACTCGCCCGGTACTGTTATGCTTAAATACAGATGGAGCTTTGTTGCAAACTTTACTTCTGAGAAAAGCCCACAGTTCCTTGGAGTTGGCATTGAACTGTGAATATAAGAATCGTAAGAATCTCTGATAGATTGTTTAGCCTTGTTCCTAGCCAGTCTGTATTTCTCCCACTCACAATTGGTTGGGTTTCTTTTCCATTTCTGGTACAGGCGGTCCCATCTTCGAATCTCTCATACTATCTCCTTGGTAATCCATGGGGATTTCCATCTGCTGGCTATATTTACTATTTATTCTATGCATTGGAAGAAAATCTTCTTCCAGTCTTGCCATATCTTGTTTATGTCTGTACTGCCAGTGAAATCTGAAGTAAGAATAGGGAGGCGGTTTGATAGTAAAGTGGATAGGTCGTTCCAGTTTGTTTGGGAAAAATTATAAGCTGTCCTGGTATGGAGTTTGTTGGATGGTTTTATATGGGTCAGTGTTGCAAGAATTGCCTGATGGTCACAGAATTCAGGAATAATATTAATAATAATATTAATGGATTGGACGGACTGTGGTATGTTACTTAGGAAAAGATCAAGTGTTGAGCGTGTTGTTTGCATAATACTATACGCGTAGCTTCGAATATTAATTGATGAAGGAATAAATCACAGAAAGCGGAAAGGAATCTATTGGCGAGGGGGTTATTTGAAACAGGTGCAGCATTTTTGAACCACATAAATTCTAGGTTGAAATCACCGACAGTATAAATGGCATCGTAATTTTGTTGTACATGCTGCACACGCTTGAGATAGAGGATTAGTTCATTGTTCATTTCCGGGGATGACTTAGGGGCACGACAAATTGATCCAATAAGGAATTCGTGTTTGTTGCATGTCACTTCCACCCACTCTCTAGGTGATGAACACGAGTTGGATGACATTCTGGCTTGGCTGCAAATAGAACTCCCCTTGCAGAGCTGTGGGATCGGCCCTTACGGAACAATATCATCGAGTCAGGAAACACTTCTGAGTCACTAATTTTGCTGGACAATCACGTCTCATTGACACATATGATGGCTGGGTCAAAGCTTTCAAGCAATGCGTGGACACTTTGTAACCATCTAGGTCACATAATACTGCACGCATTGAAGGCAAAAAGTAATAGATTTTTATTTACATATGTACATTTAGAATTATTTACAAAGTCACTGGGCGTATCTCTAGTAACCGTAAAGAACAAGTCTGATAACGGTGGCATTTCACACTGTCAGCATAACCATGTACGGGAACCGTTCTTTATTTTTCTGAAATCAGACACTGAGAGTTTTGCGCAGGTTCTATGGCCATTTAGCGAGCAATTATTACAGTGGACAAATAATTGGTTAGGCCTGTGTTTGATGCCTCGGCAAAGGACAGACATGGCAATTCGCTGAATAAATGCTTGGAGAAGGGACCAAATTTAATCGAGATTATTCCCAAACTTTTGCTGCAGTTTTGAAAGCGTGCCATAGGGGTCACAGCTGATATTAAAAAGGCGTTCCTGCATATAAGCCTCTATGAGGATGACAGGGATTTTCTAAGATTTCTCTGGTGGAAAGATTATTCCAAAGGCAAGATCATCACATTGCGACATAGCAGAGTAGTGTTTGGAGTTACGTGCAGCCCATTCCTATTAAGAGCAACGATATCGCATCACCTGAGTAAAGTTTCAGCTGAAGATCTGAAAATGGCCAAGAAGCTGCAGAATTTTTTCTATGTGGACAATTGTGTTACTAGCTGTGAAACCAAAGAACAGTTGAGCGAGTTCATTGAAAAATCTACTAAAATGATGAGTTCAGCACATTTTGAATTAAGAGGGTGGATAAGCAGTTCACCAGAAAAATCAGAGTCAGAGAACATTGTTTCAATACTTGGTCTTATGTGGGATGCTCGGTCAGATGAGATGTTCTGCATCATTAATACAGTTGAGCTAACCACACTTTCAACTTCCAAGAGAAGCTTACTGACAATTGTACAACGTATTTTTGATCCACTTGGTTTTTTGTGTCCAGTAATATTAATCCCTAAATTATTGATGCAGGAAGCCTGGAGAGAAAAATGTGGATGGGAAGAGGAATTACTACAACAAATAACAAACAAATTCCATTCTTGAGTGAAACACTTACCTTTGTTGAAACAATGCAGGATTCCAAGAAGACTTGTACCTTGGTAATTTGATAGCAGGGGATTAACCATTCATGTGTTTGCTGATGCCAGCAAGTTGTCATATGCTACGTGTATATTCCTAAGGGCAGAAAAAGACTCTATTGTGTCATTACAGTTGGTCCAAGCTAAAGCTAGGGTTGCACCTTTAGGACCGATAACTATACCCCGCCTAGAATTGTTAGCTGCGGTCATAGCCACTCGGTTATGCACGCAAATGAAAAGGGCATTGAACCTCCAAGACTGTAAAACACACTTTTGGAGTGACTCTACAGTGGTTCTCACCTGGATCAAGATGAAAGGAAACTGGAGTGTATTCGTAGGAAATCATTGTGAGGAAATATGCAAGTTCAGTAACCTGAAGGATTGGCATCATGTTCCAGGGTTTTTAAACCCTGCTGACCTACTATCCATAGGCATGAGTGCAAAGTTTTTGGTAGAAAGTAAGTGGTGGGAAGGTCCCACATGGCTCAAGGATGACACTGAATGATGGCCTAAATTGTACATTGTGTCTCCTGAGGATGAAGTCAACAAGGAGAAGAGAAAGATTCTCATAACAAATGCAGTATTTGATAAGGAAGAGTTTACATCGAGACTCTGCTATTTTTCTAGTTAGCATAGAACGTTACGCATGATTGACTGGGCACTGAGATTTGTCTACAACATACGACACCGAGATGGCAAAAGGAAGGGAGGTAGGAAATCCAACAAAGTGAACGTTGGAGACGTGCTGATCGGAGCTGATTACATCAAATGAGTCGATTGGCCACTAGGTGTCGTCCAGGAGGCGTACCCTGGTAAGGATGGCGTCGTCAGGGTTGTCAAACTGAGAACGGCTGCAGGCGAGAGGGTGTGGCCAGTTCAAAGGCTTTATCCCTTAGAAGTCGCCTCATCAGATGAATCTGCAGTAGTACAGAGCAATCGGCCAGATTCTATCTTGGAGATACAGTCAGAGAAGGCTTCGCACGAATCATCTGATGTAGTGGCAAATCCACAAGGGAAGTCTACAATAAGTGGTAGAATAGTGAAAACACCAAAACATTTGGACTTATAAATATTCCACAAGAGACAGGCATTGTGTGAAAAATCAGTGTGAAATGAAAGATTGCAGTTTTATTGTAAGAATGCTGCTGTCTATTTTCATTGTGTTGCAATTTTATCTGTGGATTAGTGTAAAAAAAAAAACTGCAAGGTGGGGAGGATGTTAGAGAATTTGGATTTCTATCCTGTTATGTGTTTGTAGTGGTTGGTATCATGACAGCCCTCCCTTAAGTTTTGTTTAAAAAAAGATGACAGTCGTGAAGTGCGCCAGGTGAATTTTTTTTTTTTTTGGTCTATTGGAAGTTTTGTTAAAAAAAAAAAAGGTGTTAGAAAATATTCCTGTGCAATAAATTATTTCCTTATAGATTAAGCTCCAAATTTATTATTACAGAACACTGAGTATTTCAACATAGGGAACATGTGGTTTGCGAGGCCAGCCAAAAATGATGTGGACGTAAACATGTGTAACACGAATAAGATGTCCTGAGTAGTTTTGTTTATTGAAAATGAAAATCCATAACCTATTTCCTGTCATTCTACCAGGTCAGGAATGGAATGGAATGAATGAATGAAGCCACTGTCTAGTGGCAGGGATAGAAATTGCTGGTTTATGAGATCCCTGCAGACACAGACATGGACTTGGTTGCTAAGATTGTTGCTGCATGTGATGTTATAGACAAAGTACCAGGGATCTTCAAACAGATGCAGCAGACTCTCATACACTGTTGCCATTGAGGTTGGTGACCGTCACTTTGAATAAACTGTTGTAAGTTTGTACTGTACACACAGATGCATTAACTCTAGTCCGTTTATGGCATGGTTGTAAGTTGCAGAGCTACCTGTGTAATTAGTGTACACATTTACTGTCTATAAACATAAAACAAACAATCACTCTCAGGACACCTTATTTGTGATACACATGTTTACATCAGTGTACATATTTACTGTCAGTAAACATTAATAACTTATTCGTGTTACACATGCTTATGTCCATATCACCTTTGGCTGGCCTCCTTATATTGAAATACTCAGTGTAGTAGCCCCTTTTACCAGTTTCCATTTGGTATGCTTTCTCTGAAACATACTATATAAAAGTGTGTCCTGACTGGGTCACTCTGAATTAAATTATCGATAAAACAGGCAGAGTTTTTATGAATAATTGATTCACAGTCACAGACAAGGTCCACATAGAAACATGGTTATATTTAAGGCAGTGTTTTATTCAAAACAATATATAAAAGGTGCTGAGCACATATCTAACACGATTTCCCAGGCAGTGTGCTTTTAAAAACAGTATGTATCAATAGCACTGATAAATACTGTTTTGTCCTTTAAAACAACTACCACTATGAAATAAATGCTACAGAAAAGAGCACGAAAAGTATGCATGCATGCATACACCTCTATTATAGACTGCTATGCCTTTCAGTGTTCAGCCTGCAAGCCTCTGTGAATGTACTAAATGCTGCCACAATCCTCTGTTTATAACTAGCTCTGTGTCTGTGTTTAGTTATATACCTCTTATCAGTGAAAAATTAGAAATCAAGTGTAACCACTGTTTTCTTCTTCTCGTACCATAACCTCATTGGATATCGGCTGTCATCAGGGTGATCTGTTTCTTGTTCGCGGCAACTCAGAAAAGAGTGGGGGTACTGAGCCCATACCATTCTCGTAGATTCCGTAGCCAAGATATTCTCCTTCTTCCCTTGCTCCTCCTTTCTTCAATTTTACCTTATTATTATTATTATTATTAGCGTATGATGTGTACATGACAATCAAAATATACAAATATAATACAAAATATACAAATATACAAGTTGGTGACAGCATCAGGACTTCACTTTTATATTTTAATGTCCAACTTTTTTATCCATGTAATCACTTCTGGTGTTACTTCAAAAAATTCTTCCACAGAGCCAGGAAATGCATGTAGGGGGCACTCTTGAACTATGTGCTTGATAGACTGCACTTGAGCACCACAGTCACAGCAGGGAGAATCTACCCATCCCCACAGATGTAAGGCTGCGCTAGTCCTACCGACAAAACATCGGATCCTCTTCAGGGTTGACCAAACAGCACGGGGCAGACTAAAGCCAGCCAGTTTCATGCTAGGGTCGGAGATATCACATAAGCCACTGGGTGATGACATCCTCCACTCTTCTCTCCAGGCATTCCTGGGATTGAACCGAAGACATGAGAGGTCCAAAACTGTCTTCCACGCTGGTTTTCTTGATTTCAGCCTAGTTGTAGTGTGCTGCTTTATATCCTGGTGTGTAGGAAGGGCCTCATTCTTTACTATTCTGCACCATAAGCTATTAAGTGCTTGTTGTCTCCTTATATGAGGGGGAGAGATGTTGCAAAGGACAGGTAACCATTGCACTGGAGTTGAGTACAGCGTGCCGGATACAATACGCATAGCCTGGCAAAGTTGGATATCAATTAGATTGCAGTGAGAGCTATTTAACCATATTCCGGCACAATACTCAGCTGTAGAATACACCATGGCCAAGGCGGTAGTTCGCAAAGTATTGGCGTCAGCTCCCCATGAAGTTTCAGCTAACTTGCTCAGCAGGTTATTCCGAGTCTTAAGTTTGCCGGCTGTTTTTTCTATGTGACTTCGGTATGTCAGTGATCTGTCTAATGTTACACCTAGGTACTTTGGTGTACTATTGTATTTCAAAAGTTGATTCTTGAACCGTATCCTAGGTTGATAAGTAGCCTCTAAGTTGTTGAGATGGAACGCGGCTACTTCCGTCTTCGAAAGACTTGGCTGAAGTCTCCACTTCCTAAAGTATTCATCCATCATCCGTAGATCTTCAGACAGTATATCCTCAGCCTCCTTGAAAGTAGATCTCTGTACTGTTAGGTTTATATCGTCGGCATAAATGAATTTCCGAGCTGTAGTTTCTGGGATATCATGGATGTACAAATTGAACAGTATAGGGGCTAAGACTGAACCCTGCGGTAAGCCGTTATTCAATTTGTGAAATCTACTCCTGGAATTTTCAGAGAATACCTGGAATAATCGATTACTCAATACAATCAATGAGAGTAATCACCTTAAGACAAGGTACAATCTTGATGAGCTTCAGGAGGAGACCCTCTCTCCAGACAGTATCATAGGCCGCTGACAGATCAAGGAAGACAGAAACATTTTAAAATTTCTTCTCAAAACCAATCTCCAGATATGATGTTAAGGCAAGGACTTGGTCACTACAGTCTCGCTTGGGGCTGAACCCAGCTTGTTCTATTGGGATCAGGTGTTCAATTGCAGGAGCTATCCTGTTCAGAATTAGCCTTTCCAGTAGTTTATATGTAACACACAATAGCAAAATTGGCCTGTAGCTCTGGGGTAGAGGAGGGTCCTTTCCTAGCTTCAATATCGAGATGATTTTGGTTCTCTTAAATACTGGGGGTACACATCCAGTGTGCAGTATACTGCTAAAGAAGGACGCCAGCCAGCGTACAGTTGCGGGGCCACAGTTCTTCAGTAGCTCTGGATATACACCATCAAATCCAGCTGCTTTACCATTCTGGAGGGACTTCAGGCCATGTTGTACTTCCTCTGGGGAAAATGGACGAGAGTAGATGGTATGAGGTTCAGCTTCTTGCCTTAACCGCTTGAGCTCAGATCGAATTTTTCTGATGTATTTCTTATCTTTCATGGGCCTGGATGAGGAGACAATGTAGTTAGCAATGTTCTCTAAGTTTATAGATGATCGTTTTCTTGCTGGCTTGTTTGAAGAGTCCAATTTTTGGATAAGAGACCAAGCTTTCCGGCTTGAGTGAGTAAAGCTGAGCCCTTCAACAGTTTTGTTCCACTTTTCTCTCCTGCCACTGTCCAAGGATGCCAGCAGTTCGGTAGCTTTCTCATGACTGTTGTCTTGTTCATACTCTTTGTATATACGGCTAGTTTCCTCACTCCACCCAGGTATGTAATCTTTACGGAATCCTCTCGGAATACTTCACTTAGCAGCAGCTTTGATTAGTCCCACGAAACGGACGTAGTTCTCAGGAGATGGTTTTAACCATCGTATGTTAGCATCAGTGTACGAGGAGTACAGTTTCCAGTCAGCTTTCTGAAAATTCCACTGAGCTTTAGGTATTGATCTAATTATTGGGATTTGCAGGCTGATTTTATAGATTATGGGCCTGTGTTGGCTTCGTGGGAAATCGTTCAGTACTTGCATTTGTGTTTGTGAAGATTGGGTCATTAGTCCATATGACATAAAACACAAGTCTGGAGAATAATCATGATCCCATCGTGCTGAATGGAATGTACCTTTGTCCTTGGCATTATACACCATTGTCAGGTTATTAATGTCTATCCATTGCAATAGCCTATCGCCATTCTCATCGCTATCCTTATAGCCCCATAATGTACGATGGCTGTTAAAGTCACCTAGGATAACACTATATTCGGTGGGTTTTAGTGTGATAGGGTCTGGCCAGTTAACCATTGGTGGTTTGTAAACGTTTGTGATTAGTAATATTTTGAACCTTGACAGATGTGGTGAAGATATTATGCATAGAGTCTGGTTGCAGAACTTCATAGTTGTCAATATTGTTCTTCATATATATGGCGATGCCATATTTAGGGTGGTGAAGTCCGGTAGTTAGTTTGTACCCAGGTATTTTCCCCCTGGTAATCAACTGATGTTCATCTTCACAATGAGTTTCCTGTAGCACCAGAATATCAACAGAATGATCCAGAAGTATCTTGGACAAGTATTCACTTTTGGCTCTATTTATACCCTCAATGTTTAGTTGACAGATGGTTAATTGAGGGCCTAGTGTCCATGTGTAGGATGCTGCGCCCTGAAAAGGGCTAAATCTTTGATTGTCATTGCCGTGTGGTCGCTGAGGACAGTACGGCGGCATCTAGTCTCTGTTGCTCGCTTAGCACCACCTGGGGGTCACGTGTAGGGCAATGTGAGGTTAAACCTACGGACGTGAGCAACTTCAACCCCCATTTTACCTTATAAGATAAGCTGAAGGAGTCTATATTTATCATTTCAAATGATATGGCCAAAGTACTCAAGTTTCTTCTTTTTTGATGCTGTGATTGACCTCTAGCTCTTTGTTTCAGGCATTGGAGTACTTCACTGTTATGTATTCTGTCAACCCATGCTATTCTGAGCAGGCGTTGGTAGCATCACATTTCAAAAGATCATTTTTGGTGGTGTTCTCTGTTAGGGTCCAAGTCTCAGCACCATAGATTGATCTTAAAGTCCCTGTTACAGAGAAGTTTGCTCATTCTTTTGAACATAGCCCTTGCCTGTTCAATCCGGGACCTAATTTCAACACCATTGTTCCAGATGTGATCAAGTACGCTGCCAAGATACTTAAAGTGTTGGACTTGCTCCAGTGATGTGCCAGCTACTCTCAAGTTAACAGGTTGAATGACATGTTTGCTTATGACCATTACTTTGGTCTTTTTTGTGTTTAAACGTAGACCTGCTGCAGCATTATGTTCAACCACACAGTTTAGTAATGTCTGCAGAGCTTCAGCACTTGTTGCAAGCAGAACATTATCATCTGCATATCGCAGATTATTTATTGTGATCCCATTAACAACAATGCCCTCCTGTTTTCCTTCTAGTGCTTCAGAAAATAACCTTTCAGAGTAAATATTGAACAGCAGTGGAGATAGAACACAGCATTGCCTCACTCGTAGCATTATTTCAATAGCACAGGCATTTGTGCTGTCAATCTTAACTGATGCAGTCCGATTCCAATTCAGGTTGGTAATAATTCTGACATCTCTACCATTCACGCCAATATCATGTAGGATATGCAGCAATAGTTCATGTTTCACATGCTTGAAAGCTTTTTCATAATCAATAAAATAAGCACATACGTCCACAGTAGTGAAGGGCAACGCTCTCGCTCGAGGCTCTCGAGACTGACGTCGCAGATCTCGAGACTCTCGCGAGAATCCCGAGACCGATCCTCCTGTAGCACAAGCTGTGCGACGTACCAGTAATTACGACTGTAAACTTTTTCATTTTATTAGTTTTATTTATTTATTTATTTCATTTCAATATAGGCACCTGAGCCAAGGCTCTTCTTGGTGCAATACAAATAAATGACAATGGCAGCTATATTCACAATCTGATTACAAAATAAAATACAGTAAGTATATAATTTAACATGGTGTAAGAGATAAGATAGGACAAAGCTTCCTAACCATAATTACCATACTACTTCAGGTATTTAGTTACATTACCCTTGCAGATAGATAAAGTTGGTAACATTTTTATATTTTTTGGAAGCGAGTTATACATAGTTATAGAAAAATGCCAAAGAGAGTTTTGACCATAACTAGTGGAATGAATCTGATTGTAGTGAATATTATAAATAATTCTTGTTTCATAATTATGAATCTGTGAATTGGTAATTACTGATGTGTTTGAGCGGACTAATTTGTTTTGAATTTTATAGATCATAATTATAGAAGCCTTTATGCGGAGGTTTGGAAGTGATAATATATTACAATATTTATACAGATCTTTAGTCGGTGTCAGAATGGGCAGTTTGAAAATTATTTTTAGTGCTCTCTTCCTAAGGACCTCTACCTTTCCAAATAATTCTTTATTACAGCATGCCCAGACATGTATCATATAAGAGATGTGGCTTTCAATAAGAGCATAGTAAATACCCTTCAACAACCCATGAGAAAACTTATATCGCAATCTACTGAGGATACCAATCACAGGGATAATTTTATTACAAATAGTCTCCACGTGATTACTCCACGACAGATTTTCATCTATAATCAGTCCTAAGAATTTAGTACTGTGCACTTTCATTACTCTTTGATTGAAGAAAAGCAGATTTTTATCCAAATTTAATACATATAAAGGTTTGTGAAAATTTATGTAGTTTGTTTTTGTTAGATTGATAGTTAATCGGTTGGAATTAAGCCATGTTTCAAGTAATCGAATATCCTGCTGCATATTTTGTTCAAGTTCATGATTGCTAGAGCCTGTATAAAAAATATTAGTGTCATCAGCAAGAATGGATAGTCTTCCATTTAATTTAAGGTGACCAATATCATTAATGAAGATAAGAAACAATAAAGGCCCAAGCACAGAACCCTGAGGCACACCAATTGAGATCACCTTCACATTACTCTGATTATTATTACATGTAACAAACTGGTCCCTGTTAGAGAGGTAATCAACAAACCAATCCAATGCAATGCCTCTAATGCCTGCTACTTCTAATTTATGTAATAAAATTTTATGATCAACTGTGTCAAAAGCATTTTTAAGATCTATAAATAAACCAGCTGCTAACATACCTGAGTCTAAAGCTTGTTGTGGTTTAATAATAATATCCTCAATAGCATTACTGGTACTCGAGTGAGGTAGGAAACCATACTGAAATTGATAAAAATATTTATTATTTAATAAAAAATCTAATAATCTTTTTTTAACCACTTGTTCTAAAATCTTAGATAAAGGAGGTAGTACGGAGATTGGTCTGTAATTACTTACATCAAATTTATCCATGCCTTTATAGATTGGTACAACTCTGGCGATTTTAAGTTTGGCTGGTACTTTACCCTCTGATAGAGATTTGTTAACTAATTTTGTGATGTGAGGTATAATAAATTTGGAGAGTCTCTTTACAAGAATATTACTAATACCAAAACAGTCAACACTACAACTGTTTTTAAGATTATTAATTATTTGTTCAATTTCATTTTCATTAGTAGGGGTTAAAAATAAGGAATTAGATGGGCCAGGCTCAAGGTGAGGGTATTTACACTGAGGAATTTTCTTAGCTAAAGACAGACCCATATCAGTGAAATAGTTATTAAATATAGTAGAAATTTGACTAGAATCCGTCACCAACTTATCATTTACTTTCAGTTGTATTTCTTCATTGTTACTGTTATTAGTTGTTAGAATATTATTAATAACTTTCCACTGATTATTTGTGCTGTTTAACTTATTGATATAATAATTATTTTCTAGATCTCTTTTCATTCTAGTAACCCTGTTATGTATGTCTTTATAGTCTTGTATTAACTGCTGTGAAACATAGCCACATCCCATATTAAATCTCATCTGTTGTCTTTTAATTTTATAATATAATTTATTTTTTTGTTTGATTAAATTTAACAGCTCTGAAGTAAACCATGGGCAAAAGGGTCTAACTTTCTTATTTAGATTAGGACTTTCAGTTTTAACTAAAGCAGTACTTTCTTTAAAATATGTCATTAATTTATTTGTTATGATATCCGAGCTATCCTCTTCATTTATAGTTAATGGCGTTTGAGACATGTATTTTTCCATAGATGGGACATGGTATTTTGTAGGTTGCATTACATAATTTGTTAATAATTATTATTAGGATGTAATCCTACCTGGATGCCTCAAAATCGTTGTCGGCAGGGTAGTTTCGTGTGATTCAGACCGGGCCGGAGGTGTTCTGTGACGATTCCTCTTCACTGATATTATGCGTTTGTAAGTGTCGGATCATCCACGAAGTATTTCTGCCGATGTACTTTACTTCTTTTGAATAAGCAACACAATGGGCTGTGCTATGTAACATCTCTTAAAATAACCGACATCCACGACTTACGTTGCGTTTCGGACATCGTCTTCAAGTTGTCGCATACAGTTCGACACAGTTCACATTGCACCGTCATATATCGAAGTACCTTCCTAATTATGACGCGAATACTCTAGTCTACAGCAATTTAGATTGAACATTCCACCCATGCGTAATGATGGTTGCATATGCAGCAAGGCGCATCTTGCCTCGTCTCGAGTTCGAATAATGCACGCCTCTAGTATCCAGTTACGTGTACCTACAGTAGCCGTAATGTTCTGTACTTAAACCACTCATTCGTGTACCTACCAGTACATACAATGCCCGATTGCGTATCCTTTATAATTATGTTATACTTCGTCAAAATAGACCTAGGTGTAAATGAACGCCCTAGTCGCTTGTTGACACGTATTTACGAAAATGAGAAGGCCCGTGGTTGGCTATTCGCATAGTCGGAACAAACAACATTCAGCTCCGACTACCTCCAGGCCTACGACACGCTGCTCGCCGCACATTGTGGGGACAACGCTCTCGAGATTTCTCGAAATTTCTCGTGAGGTGCCTGCGCTAGTCTCGAGAAATCTCGAGACCTCGTCTCAGACTGCCCATCACTAGTCCACAGACATATCCATGCATCTTTGTACCAAAACCTGCATCCCGAGCAATGCCTCTCTAGTGCCAAATCTATTACAGAAACCAAACTGGGTGCTACCTATGTAGGATTCACATTTGCTGTACCCGGTATATCCTTGATGTATTACGGTACTTAAGGTTTTGAGAACATGGCTCACTAGGCTTATGATCCTACAATCTCCAAGAGATTTAGCCATTGTTTCCTTTGGAATAGGGATAAAAGTTGATGTTAACCAGTCAGAAGGTATTGATCCATTGGTGTATACCAGATTGAATAGCTCTATCAGGATATCTAGCGATTAGTCTTCTTGAAGAAATTTTAATGTTTCTACAGGTATACTATCCAGGAGCATATACTTGTATATTTATATCAAAAGGTTTTGAGTTAAACTTGATCAACAAAACTCTGTCTGATAATGGAATGACGGCTTTGACTGCATTATTTTCTTGCTTACCCAGTATGATGCAAACTCCATTTAAATGATTTGGTTCGTTGTTTCTTGAGTAATAGACAAAATGATCTTTGATTCTGCAACTACCTGATCCTGGCCATCGCATTTTACTTATTCCCAAGATGGAAGATAAGAAACTTAAAAGGGTCCACCTTTTCAATACAAAAATGTTATAGTTTATTTACAACATATATTTACACTTGGAACTAGTTTCGACGCTGTTTGGCGTCATCTTCAGCCAAAATGTGGGAAATAGGCTAGCATGTAGACATTTATATTACACAAGGCGTCACATTAAACAATACACATCTTACGAGGAGATAAAAACAGGGGCGAATGTAGAAACAAATGAATCATTGAGAAAGCAAAAGTTATAAATATTAAAAATAACCTTAACCACACATCTTGCAGTGCGAAAATATTCGCCTTGAATGATTCCTGAATACAAAACGCACGCGCACACATTTCTGAAGAGCCAGCAGGCAGGAAAAAGTAAAGTGAAACCTTAAGAGTTCTTCTGAGAAGAGTTCATCATTTTTTCTATGTTCCGACTAACTAATGAAGTCTCCCTTGAGTTCCTGATAAACATACACAACAGGAAATTCTCCTTCACTCTCAACAATAGCTATAAAGACCAACGGTAAATTGCATTTTAAATATTGTGCAGAGACGTGAAAGCATGATCTTGAACATGATATAACTTCTTCATTTAACCCAATTTTTTAAACAAGGTGTTACATTAAACAATACACATCTTACGAGGAGATAGAAACAGGGACGAATATAGAAACAAATGAATCGTTGATAAAGCAAAAGTTATACATATGATTCCTGAATACAAAACGCACGCGCACACACTTCTGAAGAGCCAGCTGGCAGGAAAACGTAAGGTGAAACCTTAAGAGTTCTTCTGAGAAGATTTCATCATTTTTTCTATGTTCCGACTAACTAATGAAGTCTCCCTTGAGTTCCTGATAAACATACACAACAGGAAATTCTCCTTCACTCTCAACAATAGCTATAAAGACCAACGGTAAATTGTATTTTAAATACTGTGCAGAGACGCGAAAGCATGATCTTGAACATGATATAACTTCTTCATTTAACCACCTTTTGAAAGTCTCTCTCTATATTACATAGCTTCATTAACACCACCATTCTGTAGATGCACAAAATAATCTTGTAATCTTCACAGGTCCGGTATTCAGCTCGACAAGAATATAAAATTGGTATTAAGGAATACGTTTTCTGAGAGCTTGACTGTGCCAGTATTTGTGGTGTATTGTTGCAGCGTTACGTGTAGGGTGGGGGCAGGTTTCTATGATGTTTATTGCGGGACATAAGGCGGTAAAGCTATGGCGCGAGATGAAGAGGAACAGAGCGTGTTGGATAGTTTAGGTCTGGGGAGCGGCCATTGTTGGATTAGGAGGGGAGAGGGAAGGAGCGGTAGGGGAGGAGGAGTGGAAGGAGGGGAAATATGGAGGGTGATGTGGTGAAAGTGTGTGGCGTGACAAAGTATTATGCATAATGTGAAAGACAGATCTGTTTTTCGGGATATTCATGTTTTTGAAAAATTCAATGAGAAAGTCGAATAGGATCTTTGGTTTCTCTGAGATATCATTTAAGTTTAGGTTGGATTGAAATATTGGTCTAAATGAATATAGAGGTTTTCAGTGACGTCTAGGAAAGAACCTTTGTTTAGAATATTTAATACCTCAAGATCTTGATTTATTTCAGTAAAGTTGTGCTTAAATTCTTTTATATGTAGGCCGACCGCGGAAAAACGGTTGTGTTTTATGGCATTGACATGTTCTGCATATCTGATTTTAAAGCTGCGTCCTGTTTGCCCTAGGTAAGAACTTTTGCAGTCTTGGCAAGAAAACCTATATACACCTGATTTAGAAAAAGGACTAATTTTATTTATTGATGAAGAGTTGTGTAGGATCTCTGTGCTTCTATTGTTAGTACGAAAGGCTATTTTAACGTTGTGTTTTTTAAGAACGTTAGTGACGTTGTAAATTTCTTTATTGAAGGTAAATGTGGAAAACGTGGCAGTGTTAGTATTGTCTTTTATTAGGGTGGTTTTTGGGCGGTGTCTGAATTTATTGATTATTCTTTCAATAAAGGATTCATTATATCCATTAAATTTTGCTATAGAGCGAATGGTGTTCAATTCTTTATTTAAGTTTTTTCTTGACATCGGAATTTTGAATGCTCGGTCTACTAAGCTATTATATGTAGCCCCTTTGTGTGTTTGGGGGTGTAGTGAGTCATTTCTTATAGTAGTGGCCGTTTGAGTGGGCTTTCTATAGATACTATATGTGAACGAAAAGGGGTGCCTATTGATTGTTAGGTCTAGGAAGTTGATGGAGTTGTTTATCTCTGATTCTAAGGTAAATTTAATGTCATGATCAATGTTATTAAGGTTTTTGAGGGTGGTTGGCGCTTCTATGGAGCGTTCATCTAGGATTATAAATGTGTCATCTACGTACCTAGCCCAGAATTGGAATTAGCAAATTTGATCTTATTGGCGATGGCGGTGTGCTCTACGAAATCAAGGTAGATCTCTGCTAAAATTCCTGAGGCTGGTGAACCCATAGCCAAACCATCTTGTTTGTAAATGATCTTATCGAATGTGAAATAGTTATTGTTAATTAGTAATCTTAATATGGTCATAAAGTCTTGAACTTCTAGTTTACTTAGTTGATTGTTAGCAAGTAAGTTCTTTTCGATGATCGGGAATAATGAGTTGGTTTTTATACTGGGATACATGTTGACTATATCAAAGGAGTGCATTGAATGATATGGTTGAAGCTTGAAACTGTTTAGTTTGTTCACTAATTCTGCAGTGTTCCTGATGGATTTATTTGATGAGAATTTATAATGTTTATTAAGAAATTGTTGGATAAATTGAGATAATTTATATAAGGGGCTTGGTCTGTAGTTTATTATGGGTCGAATAGGGACACCGGTTTTGTGGATTTTGGGTAGTGCTTTAGCTGTTGGTAGGCCTGGGTTCATAGTAATTAACTTTTGTTTTTCTTGCTCAGTGAGGAGAAAAGATGTGCTCTTTAGAATTTGTTTCAATTGCCTTTGAATTGATTGTGTTGGGTCCTTCTTAACTATCGAAAAGGAGTCATTATCTAAGAATTTTTTGTTTTTTTGAATGTAATATTGTTTATCCATAATGACTGTTGTGTTGCCTTTGTAATGATGAGTTGGTTGTCTTTGACTTTCTTTTTAAGATTTGGCTGAAGATGACGCCAAACAGCGTCGAAACTAGTTCCAAGTGTAAATATATGTTGTAAATAAACTATAACATTTTTGTATTGAAAAGGTGGATCCTTTTAAGTTTCCTATCTTCCATTCTCAGTTCAATACGGACAAAAATGAAATTCTTAGATTTAAATATTCCCAAGATGTTTGTTTGGAGTCTTCCATTGTTGGATGCACTTGTGAATGGTCGGCTGCTGAGAGTGCTCTTGCATTGTCGTAGTAATGAAGTAGTTAAAACCTATTGAAATTATTTAATTGTGTGTGTGAGAGAGATATATTCCTTGAGAGCTGTTTATATGTTGGTGTTTAGTGCTTGTTGGTAGAAACTGGGAGTAGTGATATTTATTTTAATTTTATAACAAGTAGTTCAGTTGGTGTTCAGTAGATTACGTTTTCTAGGTTAGGTTAGGCAGGCTAGCTAGGTGTACTTTATTTTGGATTTAGGTTTAGGTAATAATATTAACTTAAAAAAATCATATCTGTAGGTTCATAGGTATAATACTTCCAAAGGCAGATTATCATAAGGAGTTGTAACTTCCACAGCTTTTCCAGTATTTCATATAGATATCCCTTCAAACTATCACGAAGGTAATAATTTATTCAATTAAATAACACGATGTGCTTGTAAACTTCGATTTTAAAACAAGTTAAAGAGAATACACGGTATTTTGCTGGATAATTACTCAACAGTCTTTGGATTGTTGATGATTGTTAGCTATATTCCAAAGAGATCATATTGTTGCTGAGTAATCAAATGAATCAGCTGATTACTGTATTCCGATGATTTGTAGACTTCGCAACTTCGTTTATTCATTGAGTAAAGTTAATAATCAAATTCCTATATCCCAATAATATTGCAGTTCAAGTCCCTGGCATAGTTTTGACAGATATTATTGTAGACAACCATTTATTTTTCAGCATTTAAGGACACATCTACTTTCCGTCCAGCAAAGTAGGGAAAATAATAGTAATCCACTAGCTGTAAAAATCATATAACCACATTTCAGTTGAGAATTACACTTTAGTGTTACTTCTGTATACAAGCCTCCTAATGTTGACTTCACGTTTGAAGAACCTACTAACTTTAAGTACCAGGGCGTAAATTTCATCCTTGGCGATTACAACTGCTGAAGCACATCTTGGGGATACCCAGATTCAGATACCAATGGAGATAAACTGGAAACCTGGGCAGAGAATCATGATCTTCATCTAATTCATGATCCAAAACTACCAGCATCCTTCAATAGCGGTCGGTGGAAGAGAGGCTACAACCCTGACAATATTTTCGTGTCATCAAAAGTTGCTGGGAGTTGTGTGAAGATGATGGGTAAGCCTATCCCATCTACCCAACATAGACCTGTAATCTGCAAAGTGAATGCCATGGTAGTGCCAGAGGAGGTACCTTTCAGGCGAAGGTTTAATTTTCAGAAGGCCAATTGGGAAAGATTCACCAACGAGCTTGATATAGAAGTTGCCAAGATCCCACCGAAACCTGAGATGTACGAGGCATTTGTCAAATGCGTCCAGACAGCCTCTAGAAGGACCATTCCAAGAGGTTGTAGGACAAATTACATACCAGGAATGACTGATGACAGCAAACAGCTGATGAACTATTACAAAGATCTTTTTGAGGCTGACCCATTTGCTGATGAAACTATCCAGGTTGGTGAGGAATTGATGCAAACTATCTCAGCAAATCGCAAAGTTAAGTGGACCTCACTGATAGAGAATCTGGACATGAAGTTGAACAGTAGGCGAGCCTGGAATCTCCTGAAAAACCTCAGCGGTGACCCAACAAAACCTAGAAACTTCACCACAATTACAGCTGACCAGATTGCAACCCAATTACTCATGAACGGGAAGATTAAAGGTCGGAGTACACGGGAGCAACTGGAACGAACCCCAAGAAGTGAGAACCAAAATCTCCAAGAACCCTTCACCTTGAATGAACTAGAGTCTGTCATCTCCACCTTGAAATTAAATAAGGCTGCTGGCATCGATGATATCAGAGTAGAACAGATCAAGAAATTCGGCAGGACTACTCTGCAATGGCTGCTTACAATGATTAATGAGTGTGTATCTAAGCTTTATATTCCCAAGCTCTGGAGGAAAGCTCGAGTGGTTGCACTACTTAAGCCTGGTAAGGAGCCAAACGATCCTAAAAACTTTCGCCCAGTATCATTGTTATGCCATTGTTTCAAGATCTTCGAGCGCCTTATCCTTAATCGAATTAGTGGCATCCTCGAAGGAAAGTTCATTCCTCAACAAGCTGGTTTTCGACCTGGAAAGTCATGCTGCAGTCAAATCCTGAACCTTACTCAACACATCGAGGATGGTTTTGAACAGCGTAAGGTAACTGGAGTTGCCTTTGTTGACTTAACAGCTGCCTATGACACCATCAACCACAGGAAGTTACTGAGGAAAATTTACCAGCTCACTAATGATTATCAACTAACATCTCTTATTGGCATTCTCCTGCAGAATAGAAGATTCCAAGTCTCTCTCCATGGTAAGAAGAGCAGATGGCGCGTACAAAAGAACGGTTTACCTCAAGGCAGTGTGCTAGCCCCTGTGCTCTTTAACATTTATACTAATGATCAACCCATAATGGAACATACCAGGCTTTTCATCTATGCCGACGATACTGCAGTGGCTGCCCAAGGAAAGACATTTGAAGAGGTGGAGGAAAAGTTGACTTCTGCACTAGATACTCTTGGCTCTTACTATGAAGGCAATCATCTAAAGCCAAATCCCAACAAGACTCAGGTGTGCGCATTTCACTTAAGGAATAGAGAAGCTCGGCGGGAACTGGACATTATATGGCAAGGCAAACGACTAGAACATTGTCCAACACCTGTGTATCTAGGTGTTACTCTTGACCAAACACTGTCCTTCAAGAAACATTGCCACAACACCAGGCTGAAAGTTAGTTCACGGAACAGTATTTTGAGAAAGCTCACAGCCACCACCTGGGGAGCAAGCCCTCGCGTCCTGAGAACCTCTGCTCTTGCTTTGTGTGTGTCCGCTGCAGAGTACGCTTCACCTGTGTGGAGTGCATCCACTCACACCAAGGAGGTTGACATTGCAATCAACGAGACAGTACGTATCTTGTCGGGATGTCTGAAGCCAACCCCAGTTGACAAACTCTACCCGATTGTTGGAATAGCTCCCCCCGCTATCAGAAGGGCTGTTGCTGCTGATGCAGAGAGGACAAAGCAGACTAATGATTCTCGCCACCCACTGCATGATCACCAGGCTGTAGTCTGTCGACTGAAGTCGAGAAAGAGCTTCATCACCAGGACTCAACCACTGGTAGGAACACCTGAGTATAACCGCATCACCAGGTGGAAGAGCATGCTGCCGCCTGATACTCCTGCAAAGGAAGAGCTAGCTCCAGGAAATGACCTGCCCTACCCTATTTGGAGATCACTTAATCGTCTTAGGGTGGGCGTACCTCTTTGCAAGACCAACATGCAAAAATGGGCCATACTTCCAGCTGATGGAGACGCATCCTGCGAGTGTGGTGTAACACAAGATCCGAACCACCTGCTCATTTGTCCCCTACTAGAACATCCCTGCACTACACAGGACCTAATCGAGGCGAACAACAAAGCCATCGGAGTTGCTACATTTTGGAAATGCTGACCGGACATGGAATAATAAAAAAAGTTGAGAATTGTAGTGTAAATACAGTATAGATAGTATCTTGCCCGCTATATTTGTGAGTATCTATTAGAGCATAGTAGGATAAAATAGTAGTAATTATAACCTGTCTACGCATTTACCTTTGTTGGTAATCTTTGAGTAGTTCTTGCGAATTACAAACTTGCAATTTTCATTTGTTTGTGCTTAGTAGTAACATCTTGTAATTAGGAAATGTCTAAAAGTAGTTTAAAATTATTGTAGTGCATTATAGTATCTTATTCAAAATTAGCATGCTTATACTATTGTAAAATGTTTGTGTAGTATAATAGAAGTATCTGTAGAAACTGTCTTGCTAGAATTCTGTTGTAATTAGGATAGGTTTAACTGCAGTTTAGAATTGTATAATTCTTGTGTATTCCTTTTGGTATTCAGTAATTAACGACAGTTTTTATCCTGTTAGGGTGTTGTAGGATAAAAATATAGTAGCCTAAGTAGTATTGTAGTGCAGTAGAATATTGATTAGCTTATTGTCGTGTGATCTCTATGTACTATCCTAAACAATATTTCATTCCTTTCATTTTTTTTTTTTTTTTTTGCACATGATGTAAGTTATTTGTGTTTCCTTTTATTTTCATTTTTCCATAAAGAATGACTAAGGCTTGCAAGTGTAGGAACTGTGGGTGTGGCCAGGCATTAAGGAGTATGACGGAGGAGTTGGAGAGTTTGAGGGAGATAATTAGGATTCCCTCAGAAGACAGGAAGGAAGGTAGGCCTCCTTCAAAAATTGTAGAGGATACAGTAGGTATAAAAGAGGGATGGGAAGGAAAGGGGGGAATTATAGAAAACAGGTGGTCAAATGTTCTAAGGGGAAGGATCAGAATTCAGGACAAGTGTCTATGAGAAATCGGTATGAGCCACTGCAGGTAGAACAACAGGTAGAAGATAAGGAACAGGGAACTGTTGCTGAGAAGTGTGGAAGTAGGAGGAAGGGAAATGGTAGGAAAGGAAAATGTGAAGCAGAGGACAGGAAAAAACAGGTGGAACAGCATCAGGGGAGGGAGAAAAGGGAGGAGAAAGTAGCTTCTGCAGCTGTCAGGAAAAATAGGGCAGACCGAAAGGGGAGGGGATTGAATGAGATGGGTAGGGTTGAGGCTCTGGTCATGGGGTATTCCATTGTTAGACATGTGGGGAAAGTGTGTGGAGGAAAGGGAACCACGGTAGAGTGTTATCCAGGAATTAGGTTGAGGCAGATGTTGAAGAAAGTAGAAGAGAAGGAGGAGGGAAAGTAGAAGGTGGTAGTGTTTCACGTTGGTACCAACAACGTAAGGCAAGTAGGTATAAGTACCAACATAGTTGGGGATAATACCAATATAAATGGACTGTTATTGGACATTATAAATTTTCAGTTAAATCATTCCTGGTTGCCAGCATTTCGCCCCCGTGTGCTAAGTTGGGCTCATCAGTTGGCAAATAGCACACCCACCAAGACACATGGCTAGTGCACACCGTGGAGGCCACTGCGTAGGCTACATAGAGCCACCGGCAGTGCCAATGCACTATGAGAGACTTTGTCTCATTACCAAAAATTGATGCCTGCCTGACCATCAGATGAAATAGATGTTGATTCCCATAGGGAACCTGCAATATTTGTCCCAAATGAATAAATTTATAATACCAATATAAATGGTCCGTTATTGGACATTATAAATTTTCCAGTTAACTCATTCCTGGTTGCCAGCGTTTCACCCCCGTGTGTTAAGTTGGGCTCATCAGTTGGCAAATAGCACACCCACCAAGACACATGGCTAGTGCACACTGTGGAGGCCACTGCATAGGCTCCATGGAGCCAAGGGCAGTGCCAATGCACTATGAGAGACTTTGTCTCATTAACAAAAATCGATGCCTTCCTGGCCATCAGATGATATAGATGTTGATTCCCATAGGGAACCTGCAATGTTTCTCCCGAATGAGCAAATTTATAATACCAATATAATTTTTTTGCTAGTTGCTTTACGTCGCACCGACATATAAATGGTCCATTATTGGACATTATACATTTTCCAGCTAACTCATTCCTGCCGGGCTGAGTGGCTCAGACGGTAAAGGCACTGGCCTTCTAACCCCAACTTGGCAGGTTTGATCCTGGCTCAGTCCGGTGGTATTTGAAGGTGCTCAAATATGACAGCCTCGTGTCGGTAGATTTACTGGTACGTAAAAGAACTCCTGCGGGACTAAATTCTGGCACCTCAGCATCTCCAAAGCCCGTAAAAGTTGTTAGTGGGACGTAAAGCAAATAACATTATTATTATTATTATTATTATTATTATTATTATTATTATTATAACTCACTCCTGGTTGCCAGCGTTTCGCCCTCGTGTGTTAAGTTGGGCTCATCAGTTGGCAAATAGCACACCCACCAAAATGCATGGCTAGTGTACACCGTGGAGGCCACTGTGTAGGCTACATGGAGCCACCGGCAGTGCCAATGTACTACGAGAGACTTAGTCTCATTACCAAAAATTGATGCCTGCCTGACCATCAGATGATATAGATGTTGATTCCCATAGGGAACCTGCAATATTTGTCCCGAATGAGTAAATTAATAATACCAATATAAATGGTTCGTTATTGGACATTATAAATTTTCCAGCTAACTCATTCCTAGTTGCCAGCATTTCGCCCCTGTGTGCTAAGTTGGGTTCATCAGATGGCAAATAGCACACCCACCAAGACGCATGGTTAATGCACACAGTGGAGGCCACTGCGTAGGCTACATGGAGCCATGAGCAGTGCCAATGCACTATGAGAGACTTTGTCTCATTACCAAAAATTGATGTCTACCTGGCCATCAGATGATATAGATGTTGATTCCCATGTGGAACCTGCAATATTTGTCCCGAATGAGTAAATTTATAATACCAATATAAATGGTCCATTATTGGACATTATAAATTTTCCAGCTAACTCATTCCTGGTTGCCAGCGTTTCGCCCCCGTGTGCTAAGTTGGGAAATTACACTTTGTGGCACATTTAAGGATACGACAACTTCAGCCTGTGCCTAGCCTCCAGGCAGCCGGGTATTCTACACTGCAGAACGTGCTCGAAATGGCGTCATCCTAGCATTATAATGTCACACTCACCACGAGGCTACACTCCGCACACTGTAACAGGGAAATCACGACTGAGGGAATATGGTGCGCAGGCACAGGCTGTGTTTACCTTGCATTTATGCTGCTAGTCAAGTCAGGGAATGCTCCTTTCCTATACAAAGCGAACACGTAAGATTGGTAGGTGCATATGTCGTGTGATTTGTGGTCTATTTCCTGTTGCCCTGCTTACTCGTAACTTATGCTTAACTTTTGGACACTAGTGTACTTTTACAAGAGGACTTTAAGGCCAGACTGGCATGGAAATGAGGCTGGATTTATGAACTGCGCCAAGGACAAATTGACAAGAATCTGAACAGTCATTCTTCAGCTCCAGATCGCCCCATGGTCACAAGAACAGTGCAGCTGGTCGTTCCCTTAGAAATCGACCGACCATGGTGCGGAGGATGTTGAAGATTGTGATATATACCAATTAGAGAATTTTAGTTTTGTATGTTGACAGTTGATGTTGATAGTGATGAAACAGTTGACTCTAGATTATTGTATGCTCATGAGAAGTAATAAAAACCATGATGTTAGTTTTTTAACAAGCATGCGTTTCAATTAACACCCGTAAAACATATCATGGTTTGTTATATTTCTAGAAAATAGATCTCAGAGAATTAGAGTAGGCAAAACTTTAACTGACCGTGTAATTTTTTAATTTTTTTTTTTGCTATTGGCTTTACGTCGCGCCGACACAGATACGTCTTATGGCAACGATGGGATAGAAAAGGCCTAGGAATTGGAACACAGCAGCTGTGGCCTTAATTAAGGTACAGTCCCAGTATTTGCCTGGTGTGCAAATGGGAAACCACGGGGAAAACCATCTTCAGGGCTGCCGACAGTGGAATTCAAACCCCAGATGCAAGCCCACAGCCGCGCACCTCTGACCGCACGGCCAACTTGCCCGGTCGAGTATAATTAAGAAGGGCAATTCCTCAAGGCAGTATTACTGGACCTTTATGTTTTCTTATATATATATATATATATATAAGTAAAGAAGTCGAATCAGAGATAAGGCTTCTTGCGGATGATGTTATTCTGTATAGAGCAATAAATAAGTTACAAGATTTTGAGCAACAGCAAAATGACCTTGATAATGTTGTAAGATGGACAGCAGGCAAGGGTATGATGATAAACAGGGTTAAAAGTCGGGTTGTGAGTTTCACAAAAGGAAAAGTCCTCTCCCCCATGTGCATATTATACAAAATTATACATGCTGGCTGAATTACTGTTATGTATTTCTTTTCAGCATTACTCAATCTTCTGGCATGTCCTACAGGCACTACACCAGACACAGTTGAAGCTACTATAACAACATTATTCTCATTATAGCACACGAGGGCGATACCTGAGTTACGTTCTGTTAGCTGGTGGCAACTGCCATGTTCCTCTTTTTCACCGAGATGAATCTCAGGAAGTGGAGCATTTTCTACTTGATTCTGGTGTATGATACCTGTACCTTCATGGCCTTTCTGCTTCAGCCTTTCCAACAATCAAAAGGATGTAAAAATAATTATCATAGAACAAGCTGAGTTGAGTACCTTCTGGTAGTTCTGAAATTAGGTCCATAACAACTGAGCCACCTACTCCTAATTCTGGTATTGTGTTTCAAGTAGCCGCTCCTTGGTAAGGTTCTCCTTGAACTAGATACCCGAGACAAGTTGATAGAACCCAGACTTTATACCCAAAATGTATTGGTTTGCCATGAATGTGTTGCTTGCCACCATGTCTTCCAAAGTAGGGGGCCATTGACTTGTGCACAGAAAGGTCCATATCACCAAGATAATGCCGTAGCCAGCGTTCGTTTAGCATAGTCCAAACAGGGCAAATTTCTCCGAAACGGTCATTGCAGTTTAGTTTAGCGTTGTCACAAAAATGTAAATATCTAAGAATTTCTTCAAAGCGATTACGCAACATTGCTGTGCTTACCCCAACATGATGTACATCTTCAGCGGTTTCCCAGTACATCCTTGCCCTGTCCATAACACTGTAACTGGAAAGAAACAATATTGCAAAGAACAGCCGAAGTTCAGTTTTTTCCAACAAAAATGACTCATCACCTTTTTCAACAGAGTACTGAACTGTGCTCTGAATGATACAATCAAGTATTTCATCATCAAAGAACAGCTCAAACAACTGTGTTGGAGAATATTCATTGTTTAGAAAGTTTGGTCGAGTAAACTCTGAGCTTGGATTGTTCATAATGTCAAACTTTTCCTACACACACTGGTTTGGTTTGTGCTGGCCCTGCTTGCTTATTAGTTTTTTGTTTCTTACATTTGGGTTGACTGTCATCAGAATAATTTGAAGGCATACAAGGTACTGCTTCATCAATAACATGAGTTACTTCATTTTCACTCAATATACCATCTCGCACACGGACTGTACCATTTTCACTTATTTTTGTACACACTAGTTCAGCACCAGCCCGGAGTTGATTACCGGAGAGTCTGTTTATATTTCCATATATATTTCATCATCATCATCGCTATCCCCGTCACTATGGAAAGCATTTTCAGGTGGTTCTATGTTATATTAGCATCTAGGATGTCTTGCGATTCCTCCATGATGCTTACAACCTGCTTGACGGCCAATCTGAGAAGAATAAGTGAAAATTCTACATCAGTACTGAGGCAAACACATTCACGCCCACTGTTGACATATGTCGACGTGGAAATTTTGTGCTCTGCTAGACAAAAGCAACTATAAATCAGCTATAAATGAATTCAAAATCTGTTAAAGGCATGTTTCGTTATTACGTTTAACACAACAGTCCTATCTTACTTTCAACTGTAACAATATTATAAGAAAATATTACTCAATGCGACGGAAGCGTCATCCTCTTGAGTGTATTTCATATGCAGCCACGCGATAAGGCGCGAAACCAAGTGTTTCTTATTTTCATGTTGTACAGTAAGTATCAAACAATGAACTGTAAACAATGCACCTCAAAAATATTCTTCCAGTTCACAGATATAAGATCGACAATATTCAGACATTTATATTGTCGACAATGGGCATATATGGGTTAATACTGAAGGTAGTGATTTATAGTTTTTTTTTTCTAAATGTTGGGTTGCATTCTGCGTCACCAACCATACAGTGCAGGGAACTCTAAGTCCCTACTGATGTGCTTCGCAATGAAATAGATTAATATTTGGTTTTCTTCAGGGTTGTAAATCTGTTAGGATAATACTATCTGTTAGGTCATCCATCATCTCAGAAGCTGGTTGGATCCTCAAATAGCACCACCAAAGGTTACGCAGGAAACCGCAACAACCAATGGCACCACCAAAATGAGGCATAGTAGGCAAGATGAGGAGTGAGGTAGTTTGCCATTGTTTTCCTCAATGAGCCAGAAAGTGCCACTACAGCACCACTGGCCCTATGGACAATGCCTTTCTTAATAATCAGATGTACTGGTCGTGCCCTGAATGTCATTACTCAACACCATCCATACACCAACAGCTTCTATTCACAGCCATGGATGAGACTGGGACTTTGGTGGAGGCTACATTTTGCTATAGCCTGTGACAAGAGACAGAAGCAAAAGTACTGTATCCATCGAGAAATGGGTGGTGGTGATTATTGTTTAAAGAAGAAGTACAACTAGGGAACCATCCCCTATTAACTTTAATCAGAGGGAATAAATGGAAGGGGTGCGACATCGAAAAATGAAGGTATCATAGGCCTCGTAAACCTAATACCGTCGGGGTCGGAAAACAACAAGTTGACTGAGGGAGGTCGGATAGGATAGATGAAAGTGAGGAGGCTGGCACAAGTGGAAGCAATTCCAGGACTCGGCTAAGGGCCCCGTGGTTGCCAACCCACGTTCCCAAACCCTTCGGGCACCTTTTAGTTGCTTCTTACAACAGGCAGGGGATAGTGTGGGTGTTATTCTACCTCCCCCACCCACAGGGGGTCAAGAAATGGGAGGAGGTGGAGGATAATACTATGTAAAAAGAATTGTGGCATGTTCGATTAATGTATTTAACCTCTTTCGAGTAGGATGACAAATTACTTCTAGGAAGCAGTTGTGTTATTATTTTGTCCAGTTTGTATTTAAATTTTCACTGAGATGTCCAAGAAACAAGAAAAATCTCCAAAAATGAAAAGTTAACTGCTCTAAAAGCTCATTTCAGGAATCTATTGTTAACATGTACAAGGGACTAAAAATACAGGAAGATGAGATGTAAGCTGATTTATGTCGTACTGACACAGAGAGGTCTTATGGCATGAGATGTAAGAGATGTGAAGCAGCAATGCTAAGAAGAGGTGCTAAATTGGTGGAGGTAAGTATTTTATTGTTATGGTAAGTTCCTAACATAACACGAATTAGACAAAATTTAACCAAATTTTTACTTTCACAAGTGACCTAACCTAACAGTAGCACATTGTTCAAATGTTACTCTAGACTTCATGATGGTACTGTTTGCATTTTGTCTGTATTCTTACTGATTTATGGCAAATATGCATTTGTCTTTGTATATTATTACAGCATGCATTCAATACAATCAAGAGAGGGATAATGAATTCTAAGAAATGTTCTTGACTTGTTACACCTAGCAACAAACATTGAAAGAGTGCACTGGAATCAACAATCTTACTAAGCAAGCCATTGCAAGATTTATTTATGGTAAATTATACTGAGTGACCAAAAGTCATGGGAAGACACTGAATATGATGTTAATAACGAGTTGCTAGTCTACGAGCCCTCAAAATGGCAACAGTATGGCAAGACATCGACTCACCAAGGGGTTAGAATTGTCCTGGAGGGATCTGGACCCATACATCTTGCACTGCTACTCACAACTGGTCTTTTGTAGTTGGTGCGGGGTTCATGGAGCGTACACCAGCATTGAATAAATGCTCGATTGGATTATGATCAGGGGATCTGGAGTGTCAATCCATGGTCGTAACTTCACTGGAGTGCTCCTCCAACCACCTGCGTGCCACCACAGAGTGGTGACATGGCGCATTGTCCTGCTGAAACATGGCATCTCCATCAGGGTACTCTAAGACCAGAAAAGGATGCAGATGGTCTGAATGAATGTTCACATAACGTGCACCTGTCAACGCTCCCTGCACCCGAACAACAGCGCCTAATTGGGACCATGAGAATGCCGCCCAGACCAGACCCACCCCCAGGCTGGACACATCCTTGTTGACACGCAGGATCCATAGCTTCATGGGGCATATGCCACACTCTCGCGCCCATCAGCTCAATACAACTGGAACCGGGATTCGTCGGACCATACCACGTCACCACTGTTCCATGGTCCATTGCCAATGTTCGCTGGCCCATGCACGATGTCAAGCACTGCATTGAGGTGTCAGTAAAGGGACAGGAGTTGGTCGTCGGCTGGTAAAGTTATGCGGTGCAGTTGCCTCCTTACAGTTCTGGTAGAAATGGGTTCCTGACCCCCAACATTCAACTGGGCGATGATCTAACTCACAGTAGCCTGTCAAGCACCCAGTATGGCTCTGCGGAGGCAACACGATGTATGTTTGTTTGCAAATACCTGTTGTCTTCCTATGCGGCGGTTTATGCGGGTGGTAACATACTCTCTATGATGTTGAACATCCACCCTTGACACTGTTGACCTCGGAAACCCAAATTTGCATGTAATCTCCACAAAGCTACAACCTATGCGTCGATGATCATCCCACGTTCAAAGTCTGTTAACTCGCAACGTGTTGCCATCTCTACAACACTGGTGTCTGTGATGGAGTGCTCAGCTACACTGCGGCTAGCTGCAATGTTCAGTGTATATCAAGGAATCGATTGCAAAATTATTTATGGTAAAATACATTCAGGTAAGATAACTGTCAGAAGTAGCAAGTAGCCTATATAATTTTGTAAGCTTATTATTACTTTGACAGAAGCTGATCAAGGGAGGTCGGATAGGAAAGATAAATGTGAAGAGTCTGACACAACTAAGTGGAATGAATGCCAGACTTAGCTAGAAAAACTGTGATCAATTTAGAAGCAATAACTGCAGCAGAATTATTTTCCACAAAATGAATATTATGATACTTTCTTTCAACATGTTGTTGGATGAGATGTAGATTTTTGAGAGTGGTGAATGTTCATATATATTGAGACTACACAAAAAAAAAAAAAATTTCTAACTTATGTGTATTTAGATTCAAATGTACATTTCTCTTTTAGGATCAGCCACATACCCATGAAATAAGCCACAGAAAGTTGGAGGTGATATTGAAGGAGTGATTTGTTGACCTATTTCTGAGGGTAGATGACAGGTTGTTATTCATGCTGGAACAAAAGGGGGCTTTGTAACTAGTATGTTTTTATACTAGTTTTCATGTTATTGTGAATTGAAGTTTACTGGATGATAAGGGAAGAGGCACTATGACATACTTTACCCCTCACACATATTCAGCTTTAGACCAAGAATTAACTTCATAGAGGTATTTCACTTAAAACATAAGGAGTATATTTTCATGTTGGTATACATAATTACTTGTGTTTATTTAGTTTGTTGTGTGTTTGGCAATCTCCACCTGAGGCAAGTTCAAAAAATTTGTCAGTGTATGACTTGCGAGGCATGAAGAATTAAGATTTCATTTAGATGCATTTATTCTGAGGGTAGATGAGACTGGTTGTTATTCATTTTGGAACAAAAGAGGGCTATGTACCTGGTATGTTTTCACATTAGTTTTCCTGTTATTTTCTACTGAAATTGACTGGGTGGTAAGAGAAGAGGCAATATGACATACTTACTGCAGAGTTATATCAATGGCTCTCCTCATCTAATTCTGATTTTGCCTTCTCCACTGTTAAGGGGTCTATGTTCATTCGTTGTTTTTTTTTAGACCAAGAATTAACTTCAGACAGGCATTTCACTTAAAACTTCTCCAGTGTATTTTCATGTTGGTATAAGCAATTACTTGAACGTATAAGGTTTGGTTTGAATTTGACAATCTCCACTTGAGGAAAGCTGAAATAATTTGTCAGTGTGTTACTGCTGTCTGTCAGAAATTTACTTTCTATGCATCTTATTTCTTAGTGTCTGATATATTAAAATGAGTGATGACTGACTTCTAATGTCAACATAACTGGAAGAAAATTCCTAACAAATTTTAGGGTAGTTTAGTAATTCAATCACTTCAAGTGGCGTTGCTGCATTGAAGTCACTTTCACTTAAAATCAGACGTCTTTTTCAGTCATTCAAAACAAATCACTATTTTTATACACAAATAATTTTTGTCTATTAATATCCCTGAAAATGACGATTGATACTTTTAGAACAAGTAACAATATAATGGGCTTTGGGTGTGGCGAGCCCATCGTAACAATAGCCTATATGGACAAAGCAGATACTGTGCTTCGGAAAAGGTTAGGGCGTACCCTGCTAAAAGCGACGTGCAGTTCTTTGGGTGCTGGGAGAACAGTGAGAAGTGGGCAACCAGCACAAAAATACATCAAGATTGCGACAGTAAATGTCCTGACACTGACGGGAAAGACAGAAGAACTGGTTGACTTCATGAAAGAAAAAGATATAGCCATACTTGGACTGTGTGAGACCAAGAAGAGGAGAGATTCCTCTGAAAGAAGGATACAGGCTGTATTATAGCGGACGACCTGAAGCAAAAAAATGGAGTGGCCATCATACTTAGAAAAGAAATCCAAGAATATGTGGAGTCTACAAAATGCATCAGCGATAGGATGATGGTGATGAGTCTCCAGTTTGAAAATGGCATGAAAGATCTATTCCAGTTGTATGCCCCACAAACGGGTTGCATAGATGAACATCTAGAGGACTTTTATAGGAAGTGGAGAGACAGACAGAATATAAGGAAGTGCTATTGATGGGAGATCTAAATGCACAAGTTGGAATGGAAAAACAAGGAAAGTAAGTTGTTGTAGGGTCCTTTGGATATGGAAACGTAAATCCAGAAAGCGAGTTGTTGGTGGATTTTTGCATGAGGAACCAAATGATTGTTGGAAACACCTGGTTTAGGAAGAAGAACAGTCAGAAGATTACAAGGTATGGTGGGGAGACAGACGAACAAAGTCCATGACTGACTATATCATCATCGTTAAAGAACACCGGAAGAACCTTATAGATGTTACAGCCATGCCTGAAGAAGCCTTTGGTGGAGATCATAGAGTTGTGATAGGAAAACTGAAAGTGGGCAAGATTGAAAAACCCCCATTAAGAAGAGAGAAAATAATTAAAAGTATGTAAGTTGGAGGAAAGCATACCAGAAGAATTTCAAAGGGAAATAATACCCTTGGTACCCAGGATGGAAATGGGGAATGTTGAAGATGAATGGAAAAGATTTAAGCACTGGTTGGATGTGCAGAAAAGGTATGTGGTAGAACATCAGGAAATGTGAAAGACAAAGAGACACACTGGTGGAATGATAGGGTAAAGAGTAAAGTGAAAGAAAAGAAAATGGCATGGAAAGCATGGAAAACATCTAAGACTGAAGAAAGTAGAAGAAAATATGTGGAGGCAAAGAATTTGGCCAAGAAAGTAGTGGAGGAAGAAAAGAGGAAAAGCTAGGCCTTATACACACAGAAGTTGAGAGATGATATGCAGGGAAGCAAGAAATTATTATATGGTATCTTAAGAAACAAAAAGAGAGATCAAGTAAACACCAGATTTGTGAAGTATGAAGGTGGCATTATATTAACAAAGCCAGAAGAAATAATAAATAGATGGAGAGAGTATTTTCAGAAGTTGCTGAACATGAGAACTAATGACAGTCATTCAATGGGCCACTAGGTAAGGCAATTAGTTGATGAAGAAATGGATAAAGAAATTACAATGAATGATACTGAAATGGCAGTATGAAATATGAAGAATGGAAAAACTGCTGAAATAGATGAAATTTCAGTGGAGATGATAAAGGCAGCTGGAGCTGTAGGCCTGCAGTGGACATATCGAGTTCTCAGGATTGTCTGGGTGAATAAGGAGGTCCCTGAGGATTGGAAAAAAGGAATAATCATCCCAATTTTCAAGGAAAGCGATAAGAAAGTATTGAAGAACTACAAGAACTACGACCACGATTGAGATGGAAGGACATAATCCAACGCAGTATTAGAGAAAGAAACCTGGATGATACCTCATGTTGCTAAAATAATGGAGAGGATACTGGAAAGAAGGTTGAAAATCAGTTTGTAAAGGAAAATCAGTTTGGTTTCAGAAGTGAAAGGTCAGCAATAGAGCCCATTTTCATTACGAGACAACTAAAGGAAAAGCAATGGGAGTACGTGAATAATATGGTGATGACATTCATTGACACTGAAAAGGCATATGACAGTGTCCCCAGGACTAAAATTTGGGACAGTCTGGTGCAAAAAGAATTGGATAGGGAGTAATAAAAATTATCATGGCAATGTACAAGAAATGTTGTAATTGCGTGCAAACACAAGTTGACAGGACAAGTTTATTCAAAATCACTAGTGGGCTGAGACAGGGCAGTGTTCTATTACCAATCCTGTTTACAATAGTAATGGATGACATCATGAAAACAGCAAAAGCAGCATAGGGAGGAACAGAAATGAACATGTTATTTGCAGATGATATTGTGATTTGGGGAGAAGATGACATGAATGTTCAAACACAGTTGGATGGGGTGAATGAGAAGATCGAAGAATGTGGATTGAAAATAAGTGTAGAAAAGAGTAAAACTCTTGTTATGACTAGAGGGGAGAAAGAAAGAAAAGGTCAGATTAGACTTGCAGACAAGCCCCTAGAAGTAGTGGAGACGTTCAAATACCTGAGGAGTGAATTAATGGGGAATGCTCGACTGGATGCTAAAATTAGTAAGAGGATTCAAGCTGGAAGCTGTTTCTATCATAGCGTAAGAAACATGTTATGGGACAAAGATGTGTCAATGGAAGCAAAGGAAACTATGCACAACATGTATTATGTACCCTTAAAAACTTACGGAGAAGAAACTTGGACAAAGATAAAGACTGATGAGAGTCGAATACAGGCAGCCGAAATGAAGTTCTTGAGGAGTATGATACAGAAGAGTATAAGAGACAAAATAAGGAATGAGAAAATCCGGGAAGAAATCGGAGTGGAAAAAATGAACGATAGAATAGAGAAGAGCCAATTAAGATGGTTAATTAATATGAAGATAAAGTTGGAATTAAAGAGGAAAAATTGGGGCAAATATTTGTTTATAGGAAGGGGAGTTGGGGATTGGAATAACTTACCAAGGGAGATGTTCAATAAATTTCCAATTTCTTTGCAATCATTTAAGAAAAGGCTAGGAAAACAACAGATAGGGAATCTGCCACCTGGGTGACTGCCCTAAATGCAAATCAGTAGTGAATGATCATAATTGATTGAAAGCAAATGAGTGATGAAAGAATGCCAAAAAAAGGTGATGGAAATGCAAATGCAAGGAGGGAGAGGCCACAGACGACCACGACTGAGATGGAAGGACACAATCCAACGCAGTATTAGAGAAAGAAACCTGGACTGGGACACAGTGTTGGAAGAGGAGTGGTGGAAAGACCAAAGAAATGGAGAGGAACCATATTAGCCTCTACCCGGCTTCAGCTGGATAATGGGAAATGTTTTTATTTTTTGCTAGGGGCTTTACGTCGCACCGACACAGATAGGTCTTATGGCGACGATGGGATAGGAAAGGCCTAGGAGTTGGAAGGAAGCGGCCGTGGCCTTAATTAAGGTACAGCCCCAGCATTTGCCTGGTGTGGAAATGGGAAACCACGGAAAACCACCTTCAGGGCTGCCGACAGTGGGGCTGGAACCCACAATCTCCCGGATGCAAGCTCACAGCCGCGCGCCTCTATGCGCACAGCCAACTCGCCCGGTAAATTTGGGGTTTAGCAACTGACAACAAAATAGAGGAAGGTACAATTAATGGTAATTATACTATGGTAACCTACCCAGTGATGAACATCCAACCAGTAATGGACACAAGCCAGCAAAAAAAGGGGCCTACAAAATCAATATTATCACTACTTTTGGTTTGCAGTGTGCGCTAGTATGTTGCCATTCATGTCACATATGAAATGTTGGCATTAGATAAAGTAAGTTGGCGCACCTACAACAGGAAGGTGAATAAATATGGTTGACAGCTTATGTTTCGTGTCCTCCAGGTTAAGGTGAGTAGTTACTCAAATCCGATTTATCCATTTAGATTTTTATTTGGTTATGTTGTAGAACACAGCATCCACATGAAAAATAATATAAATGCTCATGTTTTCATTTAATATTATCAAAATGTTGATTTTGAAACAATTTCATGGGGGTGTTTACAATTAGTAGGTTAATTTAGTAATAATTTCAGTAATGGACACAAGACAGTCCATCACTGGAAGACTAATACCCGGTAGTGGACAGTCTTGTTAAACTCCTTAATTTCCTAAATGCTGTTCATTTTCCACAGTTTTACTTCAGAACAGAAATGGACAAGCATCATCCTCAAAGGGTTTTCTTCAACTACACAGAGGATAACCTGAAAAGTACCAGTGAAGCAATGAGACATGACATGTAAAAAAAAAAAGAAGCTAGCAGGGTATTTGAAATTCCCAGGTAGGTGTTTGAAAATAAATATATAAATATTGATTCCTAATACCTGAACGGTTAAGTTACATACTAAACTAGTTCATTTTGTTAACTCTAGGTCCACTTTAATAAGAAAATTATCTGGAGAAAGCCAAGAGAAGAGGAAAATCGGGCCAACCAATTCTTGGTGTAGAGTTGGAGTTGAAGATGAAGAAATGGATGCTCGACCTAGCTAAACAAGGGTTTCCCTTAACATGGCACATGGTGTTTATGACGGTGAAAAATTTTCTGGACGACAAGGAAAAAAACTTCCTTCAAAACAATTGTTCAAGGATAACATTCCCGGTGAGAAGTGGTGGCAGTTGTTCTTGTCTCGGCATACTGAGGTAAAGGAAAAAACTACCGAAGCCCTAACACGCTCACGAGTTGAGGTCACAGAGGCAAGAATAAGAAGTTGGTTCAATGACCTTGCAGTCTACTTAAAAGAAGAAGTCCATTTTCATATTTTAGAAGACCCCACTAGTGTTTCTAACGTGGATGAGACGGGTTTTCTTCTTTGCCCAAAGAATGAAAAGGTTATTGGACTAAAGAGGAAGAATAATTTTTACAGTGAGGAGCAAAACAACAGCAAGGAACAGTTGATTGTAATGGCTGCATTTTCAGCTGCTGGTTGGATTGTACCACCTATGGTATTGTATCCATATGTAGGGATCTCCAGCGCCATCACCTGAAATCATCCTCCAGCTTGAGGAATCTGTGCTACTTCATCGGGTTAGATGAGAGGAGAGACATTCAAGTACATTGGGAATCACTTTGTTCTCTCTCTAAAGAAGGAAGGTGTCACTTTCTCCAGTCTTCTGTTCATTGAAAGACAACTCTTGCATCTAACTTTGCGCACTAGTGAACTGTGTCCAAGTCGGAGTAATTCTTGTGAGAGTCCACCCTAAGAGCACTCGCATTCTACAACCTGCCGAGGTGAGTGGGTTCAAGTATTTTAAGACAGGTTGGTTGAAAGTTGTGAAAGTATGAAAATTTCTTTCAAGATGTCACCAGACGCACTTTTGCTCAACTTCTGTCCTCTTGTTTTCCAAAATACTACAAAAGGAAGCATTAATAATGGCTTTAGAAAATGTGAACTTTATTTATTTGATGCAAAGGCAGTAAATTACACAAAATGCATTGACGTTCGATCTTGTGGAGATAATGAGAAGCAACTGGAGAAAGAACAATTAGGTGATTTATTCGTGATAGAATTAGAGAACATCAACTATGAACTACTGAGTATTTTCATGAGTGCTTTCCAAATTATTGGCAAGAAAAGGAAAAAGCATTGTTGCTGTACAACATCTGGAGATTTTTAAAAAAAGAGAGAGAACCACCACCAAATGATGATGCATCTGCTGAAGGTGAGGGGTTCTCTGAGCTTAATGAACGAAGGCCAGACTCCTCTTCTTCTTCCAACAATAACTGTAGTGTTGAAGATACTGATCAAACTACAATGAGAGAACCAGAAGTGCTGGAAAAGTTCAAAGACAATGCAACTCCATCTCCTTTCAAAAAATGCTTCTTCTATCCCAAATGTGAGGACAAAATAGTTAGAAAGAAACTAAACCTACCTTCTGTTGTTACATCAGATTCTTTCGTGAGTTACCTTGAAAAGAAAGAATGAGAAAGTGGAAAAAGAAAGAGAAAAACTGAGAAGAAAGCAGGACAGTGAGGATAAGAAGGCAGAAAAAGCTAAGGTCAAGAAGAGAAAGATCATTGAAGAGAGTGATGAAAATGCAAATTGTTCAGTGCATGATGAGTCTGATGGTTGAGTTTAGGATTAGTGAGGATGAAGATCATGTAGCATCTTCCCAACCTTTCAATGGAGTGGTAGAAAAAACAGATTCATTGTTGCAGAATTCATGTATAATGAGAATACTAAACGAGAAATGAAAAAAGTGGAGAGGTGGTGAAAGTAGGTAGTAACTGCATAATTTTAGAGAAAGTCCACCAAGGTTGATAATACTTTTTTCCTGATGTTGAAGATGTCAAATTTTGAAAAATGTGCAACCCTACCAAATTCTTTGGGGGCGACATTACTTCAGAGGTACAGAGTGCCAATGAGATATTCTTTGTAATTCAGTGTTAAAGTGACATTTTTCTTGTGCTTGAGGGTCCGTAAAAGTTCAGTTTTCTAATATTTTTTTTTTTTTTGCTAGGGGCTTTACGTCGCATCGACACAGATAGGTCTTATGGCGACGATGGGATAGGCAAGGCCTAGGAGTTGGAAGGAAGCGGCCATGGCCTTAATTAAGGTACAGCCCCAGCATTTGCCTGGTGTGAAAATGGGAAACCACGGAAAACCATCTTCAGGGCTGCCGATAGTGGGATTCGAACGTACTATCTCCCGGATGCAAGCTCACAGCCGCGCGCCTCTACGCGCACGGCCAACTCGCCCGGTTTTCTAATTTTTAACATCAGAGGTATTTATTTTTCATAAAGTTGATTTTTCCTTCATTTCCAATCTGTGTCCAAAATTGGGTGTCCACTACTGGCTTCAAGGTGTCCACTAGTAGCATTTCTGTATTGATTTTAGACATATGCAAATTCAGTAAAACATTAAATATAGAGGGGGGAAGAGGAAAAGCAGACCAGATGAGAGAAGCCAGTAGGTATCACAATCAAGTTTTCGTTCTCTATATGCGATTTTTTATTTTACGAAATAAAAATATCACATGAGAACACGTTTACTCATTTCTAAAATTTGTCACTATGAAACTTATCCTAGTCTCATCAAACTCTCTTTTTTAAACATCATTGGCTTAACTTTTTTATTCCCGCCAGATGAAAACAATCTACAAAGAATAAATACATGTTTCACACCAGAGACCTTATGGAGATGTTTCTTGACGCCATATTGAAAGTCTGTGTGTGTGTACGTCCATTGCTATGTTAAGCAGTATAAGCATATGGACGTTATAGTCCAGGGACACGAAACATTAATATATTAACATAATACTTTTGACTCATCGTAAAACTACAAACTACAATTATTGAAGGTTTTATCATAATTAGGATATCTGTCCTACGACAATTATTTCCCCTAAAACCTTCAATATCCATCCTGGACCTTCCCTTCTCCAGGTCCCAAATTACATTTAGACGTCCTAATATCTATGTCTTCAACTCTCCCTACCTCCAACGCCGGCATCGGTGCATGTCGATCCTCTCCGGAGTCTGCGGGGCCGCCCAAAGAGTGCCCACTCTCCGGTCCCTCCACCCTCCTGTAGGGGTCGAGGTAATACCTTCTCCTTGAGAAACCTCACTGCCATTTCAGTCTTCTTTTTTCTTTTTCTTGGAAGATTCACCTGCTGCATCTTCTGAGCTTTTCTCACCATCTTTCTCTCTTTTTTATTTTCAGCTGTTTTACTATCTGATTGATCCTTCTTTTCAGATGCCTTTTTGGCCCTTGCTTCTTTTTCAGCCTTTCTTTTGCCAACTTTTTCTGATGGAGTCTCTCAGCCTCTTTTCTAAGAAATCTATCTTCACGATAATGCACATATTGCCGTAAGTGTGACCTTGAGTGATAAAGGATGGTTAGATCTCTCTCTTGTTCATCATACCATGACAAGTAGGTACGGCACAAATCATAGTAATACACCCCCACCTTCTAGGCATATTCAGCACCTATGGTTTTAGTTTTGGCTTTAGATTTAGATTTGGTTTTCTTCACTTCTTCTCCCCTGGATTTCTTTTGAATTTTTTCATCTCCTTCGCTTTCTCCTTCCTCGCCACAAACAGAACCTACTGAATCAAGAATCATAAAGTTAACAAGGTTGAGTCTCCTTTTCAACATCCTTTCCACCACTCTCTTCATCGTCACTCTTGGATTTGTCAGCCAAGACAGTCTTAAATTTGATATGATCCAAGGAATACAGATGATGTTCATAAAACATTGGTGTAAGAATCTTTGTTTACACACCTGGCAATACGGATTCAAGAATTTCACCATATTCTCATGGTCCTCCGAAGTCATGTGTGTTGATTTGGTCTGCTTATAATTGAGCTTACAAATGGAACAGAAATTTGTTCTATCAGACAGTGTATGCCAGAACTCTTCAGTTTCCTCTAGAAGGAGTTGCTTTTGACATTGACTCATATGCATTCGCTGCAAGGTTTTCTTATGTAATAATGATTGTTTCCTCATGGCACTTATGTGTTTAGATGAATAGAGGTGCATTTTGTACTCCTGTACTGTGTCACATTGTGTTAAACAATGAGGGCAGGACAGATCATACACAGGTTTCTTTCGTTGACCTCCTTCAGTTGTGGAATGAGAATTAGAATTTTGATCTTTTGCATTGTTAGCCTCTGAATTGGTTTCCTCTTCACCTTTCTTCGACTTTGTTTTCCAAGGAGTGCATATCACTTACTACTTTATCTACATCTAATTCTACGCTGTTGCTTTTGTCATTAATTTTTGAAATATCTTCTTTCAGATCTTTGACCCAGGAATTGATTCGGCCTTTTATTTCTTGAGACTGGGCTTCGATTTTCCTTTCGAGTTTTTCACATCCGATCTCAAAGTAGTTAGCTGTGCAAGCATAATGCCTACCCGGTCGTTGGTTTCCTTCTCCGATACGACTTCAAAGTCGAAACTGTCTGGGTCCTCCTCGTTTTCTATCAAATCCTGGAGCAGCCTCTCTTGTAACGCTGCCTTGCTTCCAGCTGTCGGTAAACCTCGGGATACCAGGGCTCTCTGTAAAATCACCATGGTCATCTGATCAATCTTTATCGCTGAGTTTCGAAAATTCTGTCGCGGTCGCCAATTTATCGTTCTCTATATGCGATTTTTTATTTTACAAAATAAAAATATCACACGAGAACACATTTACTCATTTCTAAACAACTTTATCACTACGAAATTTATCCTAGTCTTGCCAATCTCTCTTTTTTTAAACACCATTGGCTCAACATTTTTATTCCTGCCAGATGAAAACAATCGTTCCTCTAAAACAATCTACAAAGAATAAATACATGTTTCACACCAGAGACCTAATAGTGATGTTTCCTGACGCCATATTGAAGTCTGTGTGTCCGTATGTCTGTTGCTATGTTAAGAAGGATAAGCATATGGACGTTATACTCCAGGGACACGAAACATTAATAAATAAGTGCTGTAAATCAGTTTTTAAACTGTAAGGAGATTCAGTGCAATTTATAACAGTGTTTACAAAGTTGCTACCAACATAGAGTGTTAACATTTCTATGGCGTCAAGTGAACTATCGATTGTGGCAAACTACTACCAACTTCAATGTTCAATGTTTCCAAGGAGTTAACGTGTATTGTATTGAATCGATAGCAACAAGTACAGCCAACATTACAAAAGTTTATCTGTACAGAGTACAAGTATTTTCTGTTGTAAAATGGGTGTGTGTGGAAATTGTTCAAAAGCTGTGGCACGTCAGGATGTAAATAGAAAAATTCAGTGCAAGTTCTGCAGTAATCTATTTCATAGTGTATGTGTAAATCTTACGGGAGAGTATGTGAAAAACTTGTGATCCAATGATGAGATGTGCTTTTGTAGTAATTGTGAGAAAACTCCCCGTGGTAATGCGAGTGATCAGGAGGGCAGTAAAGTTGTAGAAAATGTACCGACTGTAAGCGAGATATATCGACTTCTGCTTTCAATTAGTAAAGAAGTTAAGGAATCGTGTAGGAAAACTTTATTTTACTTAAGAGTCATGGAGAAGAACTGAAATCATGTAAGGAAGTTATTAAGAGCCTTAAATCAGAGAACTGTGCATTAAAGAACAAGATAAGCAACCTACAGCAACAAATAGATGATCTAGACCAATACGGAAGGTGGAATACATTGGAAATACATGGGATTCCTGAAATGCCAAATGAAGATGTGATCTCCTTAGTGAAAAATGTAGTTCGGGCATTAGATGTTACTGCGACTGATAATATGACTGACCCATGTTATAGGTTAAAAAAGCCAGTAAGTTAACCTCATGCAGGAGTTACTGTGAAATTTGTTAGAAGATTTGACAGGGATATGTTTCTCCAGAGGCGTAAGATTAAACATAACTTGAGCTGAGCTGACATTGGACTTACCTCAGGGGGGCCTATGTACATCAACCAAAATCTCACTTTAAACAGGATTATTTTCAGTAAAGCGAGAAAGATAAAAAGGGAGAGATTTTGCATGTTTGTGGGTGGACAATGTAGGAAATATTAAACTTAGGAAGAAAGCAAGTGACACTTACGTATATACTCTTAAAACGATTGATGATGTTAAGAATTTGATATGATATAGATGGCTGTAAGCGATAAATTGTTATCATTTTACTAACAGAATGTTAGAGGGTTCAACACCAAAATAAGTGACATATACACAAGTGTCCTTGCTAGTAATTATGACGTGATCATGGTGACAGAGTCATGGTTGACGAAGAGCGTATAAGATCGGGAAATATTTGATACAAGATATAATGTTTTTGGGCGGAATCGTGTTCATAAAAAGGGTGGTGGTGTTTTGATAGCTGTTGCTAATATTTTAAAATCTGTTCTTGTAGAACTTGATGTAAAGAACATCGAATGTGTCTATGTTAAATTTATTTTAGGTGAAAAGGTATATCTCGTTGTAACCGTTTACTTTCCACCAAACTCTGATTTAGAAACTTATAATATTTTTTTGCAGTACTTGAAAACATCGAATTCATACAACATTATAATGTTATTATACAGGTGATTTTAACTTACCTTTGATCATTGACAGTACTAACTAACTACTAAACGTTTTCATTCCTCCCCTGAAGGGAGAGCAGGCCTCCTAGATGGTGACGCCGTCTCTCAGGCCAGGAGATTTGTTACGGTGAAGGAGATGTGCGAAGAAGGTGAGGGGTTAGGAGGCCGTGGCCTATACTACGAACTGTCCTGGCATTCGCCTTAGTGCAGGAGAATGGAAAACCACAGAAAACCATTCTCAGGAAGCCGACGGGTGGGACCAGGTGTGAAGTCCGGCACTGTGCCCCAGGCCCATCTCCCGAATGCAGAGGTGTAGAGCCACGGTAGAGCCATGGCCAACTTTCCTCTGCTTGGTTGGCTGGTCAGAGTACAGAGCATATGAGACAATAACCCACTCTGCATCACTGTAATTTACTTAAATGTGGACCAAAATACCTTGCTCTGGCTAATTTTATTGCTTTATTCAATCTGAATTCGTTTAATAATGTAAAAAATGCCAGTGGTAAAACAATTTAGTTCTGTCCAACTATGTAGGAAATATTAATGTATTCAGAAGAGATTACCCCCTTGTGCCTGAGGATTCTAATCATCCTGCTTTATATTTTGAACTGGTTGTTAACATTGAGTGAGTCAAAATATTACCTGTCAGCATCTACAATTTCAAGAAAGCCGATTTTTATGCATCGTTACAAAAATATGACTGGAATCAGTTACTAATGAGTGAAGACCCTAAGAATGCAGTAAGCTATTTTTATGAAGTAATTAATAACCTTTTCACAAAATATGTTCCTAAAAAAACAGTGAACAAGAAAAGAATGTACCCTTGTTGGTTTACATTAGATATAATTAAAATGTTGAAATTAAAGGAGACTCACAGGAAGCACATGAAGCATTCTGAATACACTGCTCACATGTACAAACAATTAAGAAAACAGAGTAAGACACTTATTTCAAGGGCATATAAATTGTACATATTACAGTCACAGAATAATGATCCGAAAACATTTTAGGGTTTCATAAAAAGTAAACTAAATAATAGTTTGTTCAAACAGTGTATGACATATGGTAGAAAACATTTGGTAACTGGGCAAAGAATAGCCAATGCATTTGCATGTTATTTTCAAACTGTTTATGCACCTCAGCCTTCTTTATATATAGCCTCTGAGTCAGTATCAATGATTACTGCTCACAGTTTACAGATGGGTCCTATACGCGAAGATGAGTATAAACATGCAGTAACAAAACTTAAGGCATCTAAATCGGCAGGTTTTGATCACATACCTCCTTACATTATTGAAGGATGTGCAGAGGTACTACTGGTTCCACTATGTGCCATATATAATTTAATTTTAAAGACGCAAATATTTCCTGAGATTTGGAAACTAAGAAAAATAACTCTGATCCTTAAATCTGGTGATAGCTCTGTAATTCTCAATTTTCGAACTATCTCAATAATATGTGCTCCAGCAAAGCTCTTTGAACAAATACTCTATGTTAGAATATTTAATCATATCAAACCATATGTTTCAGAATTTCAGCATGGGTTTTATCCCAGGCGTTCTACTACGACTAATCTTATGAACTTTATTCAGGATATTTCTGATTCAATGAATGAAGGGCTTCCTATCGATGCAGTTTATACTGATTTTGCAAAAGCTTTTGATAAAATTGATCATGGTATACTTTTGAGTAAATTATCATTATTTGGTTTATCTTCTGAGTTTCTGAAATTAATTTCTTCATATCTGTCAGACAGAAAACAGTTTGTATCTTACGCACAAAATACTTCATTCCAGTTCAAAGTTAATTCTGGAGTCCCTCAGGGCTCAAACCCTGGTCCATTGTTCTTTTTATTATTTATAAATGAATCACCGAAAGTAATAAAATATGCAAAATGCTTACTCTTTGCTGACGACCTAAAGATTTATAAGCAAATTACCGGGTATGATGATGCTATGGAATTGCAAGCCGATCTGAACAACTGTTACAAATGGTGTGTTGCAAACAGGCTTTTTTTTCAATATAAAAAAGTGTTTTGTAAAACACATTTTCTCGTAATAAGAATGTGACTGTGCATAACTACAGTATAAATGATGATATCTTGCAGAGGTGTAATTTAATAAACGATCTGGGTGTTATGCTTGATTCAAAATTTTCATTCAACAGTCATATTCACAAAATTACAAATGATGGAATTAAACAATTAACACTTATTATTACAAATACTTGGGGCCTTAGGGATGAATATACTTTAAAGATCTTATTCACTCATCTTGTTAGAAGTAAACTTGAATATGCATGTGTAGTGTGGGCTCCTCAGTACATGTGTACAATTAATGAAATTTTAAAAATACAAAACAAATTTTTGCAATATTTATATTTTTAAAAATATAACCAATCATCATATCATCAAAGAGTTCCTTATAGAAATCTATTAAACGCATTTGGCTTAATGAAGCTCAGTACATGTAGAATATTAGGTCAACAGATATTTCTTTACAAGACAGAATATTAGATAACCAACAGTTTCTTTAAAGAATCAACTTCAATACCAAGAGAGTAACTCCATGTTTGAGACAAACATTTTACTGCCCCTTCTCAAGCACCTCACATCATAAAAATTCACCTCTTGTAAAAATGTGTGAAGTATATAACAGAATATCTTCAGACATCAGACAAATAGATTTTGCTTTATCACTTCCTTTATTTTCAAAAATTTATTTACATTAAAATAAATAATGTATTGGAGGAAATTAATTCAGCACTGAAATATGATGTATGTAATGCCACTATTATTTTTCCAATGTATATGTGTTTGTGTATTTACTATTCTTACAAATATTTTTCTTCTTTTCTCTGCTAATTTGTTTTCTCTCCTATAACTTTGATATTTTATATGTTTGCATGTTTTATTGAAAATATGTTTAAATTATTCTTAATTTAGTCATGGCAATCTTGGTTTTTTAAATGTTATATATTCTTTTGTACACATAGGTACCATTTATATATTGAATGTATTTTGTACCATCCATTGTAATTGGGGATATACCCTGTTACGGATGTATAAATAAATAAATAAATAAATAAATAAATAAATAAATAAATAAATAAATATTAACATAATACTTTCGACTCATCGTAAAGCTTCGAAATACGATTATTGAGGGTTTTATCATAATTAGGATATCTGTCCTACGACAAAGTATCAAATTATCTCTGACAGTGACTGGGAGTAGCAAAAAATTATTAAAGTTAATATTTCCTTAAGGTTGTCCTTTACTGGACAGGTTACCCTAGATGGAATATTTTTCCTACTGAATATTTAATGATTTTGCTGGATATATTTTTAAATTTTCCTTCAATTTATAATCATAACTGAGGCAGAATGGACTGTCCCCACCAGAAAATGCAATGAAAGATGAGCTTCACAGGTTGCATTGTATGAATCAAGGTCACTTGAGGTATAGCATCTAAATATGCGAGTTTTTTACTATTTGCTTTATGTCGGACCGACACAGATAGGTCTTATAGTGACTATGGGATAGGAAAGGGCTAGGAGTGGAAGGAAGTGGCCATGGCCTTAATTAAGGTACAGCCCCAGCATTTGCCTGGTATGAAAATGGGAAACCACAGAAAATCATTTTCAGGGCTGCTGACCCACAATCTCCCGGATGCAAGCTCACAGCTGCACGCCCCTAACCGAGGGCCAGCTTGACCGGCAAATGTGAAAGTTAAACTAATGTTGTTTACGTACATTTATGCATAACATTTTTCTTTAAACCAGAAATGTTGATGAGATGCTATGCAATGAAGGCCATACTGTCCTATGATTTCCTCCATACCACTCATTTTTCAATGCTAGGGAACTGGTGTGGTCTGTGACAAAGCAGTATTACATCAAAACAGTGGTTTCAAGGTCAGGCCATGGATTAGACAGAGCTAGATCTGTATAGAAGGAGTCTTTTGACCAAGTAGGCCAACTGAAAGTGTTATTGGATATAGTTATGTGGACTTTTATCAGATCCTTGTCAGGTTGTGATACTTAATATCCAATAGGTTTATAGCAGAGATATGGAGAAATGAAGTAAATCATACTGAGGAGATGATTGTAAAGTGAAATATCACTATATTTCCTTCAAAATAATCCCAGCCCCAATGCAGTTTCAATCCAACAAATATGCAGGGCTCAATGTTTCACTTTCGTTCATGATATTAAAGGACTCATAGTTGAACAAGCAGTACTTTTCCAGGTTTTTGACAATTTATCAACACACACATTTCCATATGAGAACATTATTTGCTGAAGATGTACTATCAAGCTTATGCTTGTAGTTACTAGGACGTCGCACAGCACGAGAATCGGTCTCGAGATCTGTGATGTCAGTCTCGAGTGACAGCATTGCCCATCATTAAGGGATACCACCACTCTATACTCTCAGACGGTTTGAAATACGAGTTTATGGTACACCACCTACATTTCAAGAGCACATACTCAATTTAAGAGTACAATCTCAAGAACTTAATTCTTATGAACTGGAGTATTTGCTCAGAAAAGTTTAGTGTATACTGAAAACTCATGTTTATTCATACCATCCGTTTTGTAATTCAGTGGTCATGGAATGACTTAATGTTGTAAATGTCATTTATTTCTTTATTGCATACTATTATTATCATTATTATTATTATTACTACTACTACAAAACACCTTCCCTAAAGTGTAAATATACTTTACAGGTAATTGGACTGCCCTCTGGTTAAGTCCAATCAGTATCTAATTTGAGACAGTTAAGTCCCATGTGGTATCATGAATCATGAGAAACTGACTGCATTGACTATGTAGTTTCAGTCGTCTCTGTGAGCTTGCATTTGGGAGATGGTGGATTCAAACCCCACTGTCAGCTGATCTGAAGATGACTTTATGGTTTCTCTATTTTCACTCCAGGCAAATGCTATGGTTACACCCTAATTAAGATAATGAATCACTTTCTTCCTATCCCACTGTCTCCGTAAGACCTGTTTTCAGTCAGTGCAAAGTAAACCCGAAGCCAATAACAAAAAATAAATAAATCTTCACAATTATATACCAGCACACCTTCAGGCTAGTTATTGAAATTTCTCGCTAATCGGAGTGTTAAATCATTAAATGACATTTAAAATAGTCACTTCAATTTCTGTTGATGTAGTTTGACTCATTAGTGCCCTCGAGTGTGGGTTTCCATAATGTGGTAAGCTTGACATAGTGATCCTGCAAGCTGAAAATATGTTTGGCATCTATGAAAACTGTGTAAGTACTTAGTGGGACGTTAAACCAGTAATATTATTCTCAATCAGGCCTAATCAGTGAGCTTGAAAGCTAAATTTCTGTTGACATAGTTTGGCTTATTATGGGTCCTTTATGTTTCCTGGGTAAACTTTAAGATATAACCAGCATGAAAGCAGAAAATATGTTTAAAAATCTCCCTCCCTTACTGTTTATTGAAAAAAGAAGAAAACAACATTCAAGCAAAAGTAATGGAAAGACATAGGTATAGCTATGATAAGCAAGTTCTGGAAATGTTGAACATTACACCACAAAGATTTATTAAATCATTTGCATCATTCAAGACATCTCTCATTTAAAGAATATGGTTCTAGTAATGCAAATATCAAAATAAAGGCAGAAATGTACAAAATTAAATTGAGTATGGGAGAGTGTGTAGTTTTTCCTAAATTCCTTAGAACAGTTGATAATATTTCATATAGCAATATGAAAGACATTGCTACGGTACCTACAGCTTATGTTTTATGAACAATTTACTGGGATTAGGGAACTTCCAATATTGCTGCTTACATTGAGGTTAATTTATGGTAATTTTTGGTGATTTTAATATGTACCGGTGACTAGTCAGTTGGCAGCAGTAAAGAGCCATGAAAAGAAAAGAGGAAAAAAAAAAACCAAACAAAAAAACAGGGCAGCAATATTTGCTTTTTAGTGCCTACACTTAACATGATTCAAAGTATAGCAATAAGCAAGTAGGCTTGTAATTTTATGTGACAGCTGATACTGTAGTCATAGCCACAGGACCTTCAGCTTTACATAGAATGAACATGAAATTGAAGGCCTAGAAAACAATTCAAAACACTGATCATTTCAAATGAAGATGGCAAATAATGTTAGTAGAACATAGTTTTTAAACTTATTCAGAGGCCTCTTTAATCTCTAGTTGATCTGTTTTAGAATACTTGGGTTATGATCTTGCCTACTGGACCTGCTAGCAGTACCTTCAGTGCAGGATCACATTCATTCATTCATTCATTGTCTTGTAACATGCTTAGTCCACCAGAGTTCTACTTAGTTAATGTTCAGAGTTACCTCTAAACACCCAATAAACCTTAGCATAAGTACTCGTGACAGTTCTTCAAATATTGCACTATACATTTTCTGCAGAATCTTGCATTCAAAACATGCAAACTGTAGTTTTTCAAAATTTGACAACACCCAGATCTCTGCTCCATATGTTAATACCAGTCTTATCAATCTTTTATACAGAAGTGTTTTAGTGATTCTACACAGATGTTTGAATAATTTCATAAGCTTTGAGACCACTGGAACACTTGTTGGCCATCTCTTTTTTTGATGATGTTATGTTAATACTGCACAAGTACTTGTAACTTTTGACTTTAAAATTATACCCTCGAACAAAAAAAAATTAATACCGATCAATTCCTCTACTGAATTAAAAACATGTCTTCACTTGATTAACAGTTCTGAACATTTAGTTTTTCTCATTGAGTCTTATGCCTTTGCTGGCAAGATGTAGTGTTTACAGTGCACTATGTCTTCTGGTATGGGCTATATCAAATTTGTTACTTTCATTGACCTGTCTCAGTCTCATCCTTGGCTTTGACAATATGAAAGTGACTGAGATATGAGTGATGCTAGCAATACCATTGCTTATGAAGCCAGTCCCTGTTATGAATGGTGTGAAAATATCGCTCATACGGTCGGTTGGTGCATGCATTTCAGTGGGCTTGACAGACTGATATGTAATAGCAACGGCTGGCCTGGTGAGGAAAGCAATGGGAAACTACATCACTCCTCATTTCCCTAGTACGCCTCTTCAGTGACGCCTAGGCTATTTATGACAGCTGTTGGCGGAGCTGCAGAGGATGAAACCAGCCTTCGGGCTGAATACCCAACATACATACATTGAGTCTTTCAAAACCTGTTACCATAATGAGATATCAAATTCACGATATCTGCATAGGTCAACAATTGGATCGTCTTGACGAAAATTGCTCCTCTCACATGAATGCCAACATCCCTCGCACTTTTTCAAGAGCAGTATTAAAGAGGACTATCAAAGAGCGTCACAATGTCTTAGTCCATCTTTAGTAATAAGTGTCATTTAAATATGCACCTCAGCCATTATGACTGTCACATTAATTACTAACATACTCAGAATTCCAAATTGTTCCATTGTTGAATAAAGCTTTATCCAATTTATAAAGTCATAAGTAGCTTAGAAATGATGAACACACAGTGCTTTCCAAATAAATACCCGTTAGTCTTTTCCAGAATCTGGTTTAAATTAAAGATATGTTTTACTGTTTATTTTTCAGGGCAACTTTCAGATTGATTTCTATCTAAAATCACTTTGGTATGTCTAGGAGTTGGAAATAAAGATTGCTACAGAGAATTTTATAAACTACATTCATTATGCAAATGCTTCTGTCCATATCTTCAAAATTATGCAATCCATTCTAGCCCATTTATTTTCTTAATCTGGTATTCCATCTACCTCTTCAAAAAGAGATGATTTTCCTATACTTTTTCATTTTTACTGAGATACTGATCAATGTACAATCCAATGTGACAGTATGCTTTGCTTCATACAAGGTAATCCTTGATATAAATCCTTTCCTTCAATCATTCATCATCATCATCATCATCATCGGTTTGCCCTTCCAGCGAGCCGGGTAGGGTGTTTGAAAACGAGCGTCTTCCAAAGTTGCCTATTCAAAAACATTTCGTTGTCCAAGACAGATTCCCAATTCCATCCTCTTCTCTCCACGTCTTCCCTCAGTTGGTCCATCCATCTTCTTCTTGGTCTTCCAGCTGGTCTTCTACCTGTTATTCTCTTTTCCAAATAAGCACATGGTAACCTTGTGCTATTCATTCGTTTAACATGCCCAAACCATTTAAGTCTAGATGACCTAAGTCTTTCCTCCATTGATTCATTTAGATCTAGGTTAGATCGGATCTCATCATTTTTCACATGATCAAGTCGGGTCTTTTGGAGGGCAGTTCTAAGAAATTTAATTTCACAGGCTTGAATCCTACTATAATCCTTTGATGTTAGTGTGCAGGTTTCCAGAGAATATGTAAGGATAGGAATGAAATATGACTTGTACAGGGTCATTTTTGTTCTTTGTGGGACTTTCTGATCCCATAGTAGGTGTCTAACGATGCTGTAAAAGTTAGAGCCTTTGGTTACTCTGTTTGTTATTTCTCTCTCAGCTCTGTTATTACTAGTGATTACGCTTCCTAAATAACTGAATTGGTGTACTACTTCAACTTGGTGGTCCTGTATTTTTATGTTGCATTCTGTATAATGTCTGCTGATTTTTAATGCTACTGTTTTTGATGGGTTCAATTTCATTCCATAATCATCAAACTTCTTACACCATGCATTCAGATTATTTTGCACTCCCTCCTCTGTTTCATCCCATATTGCCACATCGTCTGCAAACAACAGAGCCTGAAGATCTTTATTACCTTTTCCTTTTAGTTCCTTTAAAATGGTATCCATAACTGCTATGAATAGAAGTGGTGACAAGGCACTTCCCTGTTGTACTCCTTTGGTTGTATTGAACCATTCAGAGTGACCATTCCAATTCTGACACAGCTTTTACAATTACTATATAGCATTCACATCTTCATAAAAATGAACTACTTTGAATGCAATCCTTCAATTTTCTCAAGTAGATTTTCTTCATTCTTTCTCCTTGTGATGTAATTTTTCTATCCTCTTTTCTCTTGATGTTTGAATATTGCAGTCTGTACATTGTACTTTTGTTACATTTCTAGGTAGGTTACTTCCCCCTCAGCAGTCACCTTTTCACATTCCTTATCAAACCAAGAGTTGCTCTACCGAAAAGTAATCTTTCCCAACAAATTGTCTGCTACCTTGCAGGTTACCCTCCTTGCACTTCTTCCATTCTAAGGAAATTATATTTCCCACAAATGGTTGCTGACAAAAACACTCTTATTTCTGTTAGCACATTCATTTCACGTATGGGAGAGGTACAAAATGTAATCATGTCTTTGTTTTGGCTGTAGAAATGCAAGATCTTATTCTTGCGTCTAAACACAAGTTGGCATGTCCAATCCCAGCTCGGGCCATTGGTATTCAAAGGTGCTCAGATACGTGTCAATAAATTTATTGGTATGTAAAAGAACTCCAGCAGAACAAATTTCCAGTATCTGAATCTTCAAAATCTATAAAAGTAGTTAGTGGGAGATAAAAATTGTTATTGCCACAACCAGGAATGGCCAGAATCTGGTATGCTCTAACATCAAGCAATTTTCATAAAACTTACCCATCTCAATCAGAACAGGGGATAATTAATTTACAGTAGCATACAACAGTCTTATCAAGGGATACTCACATAGCTTCATGAATATTCTTGTACTGGAATTGCCAATAACCATATTTTGTGAAATGGTCATCTGTAGCATGTGATGACCAACTGAGGAGCTGTGAGCAATAACAGCGTTAGTCTACTAATACTGTTATTGCATAAATGTGCAGCATGGAAAGCCTGAAGCCTAAAGCAGCCAAGTACCAAAACTTATTTCACTATCGTGCTCCTAGATGGCAGAAGATGCCATGAAGGTTTACTGTGCATAATGCTCTTCTTGCATAGAATGCTTTGGCTGCCTAACTTGCTCTTTGTCGCCATGCTGGGCACATCAGTGTTAAGCAAAATGACTAGCAGTGATGAGAAACAATGCTTGTGCTATAACCAAGAATAAGGGTAGAAAGTGTAGCAAAAATTCTAATTTGTGGCAAAGAAATGTTGCTATGAGAAATTGTAACAGTGAAAGAGCTTACGTGTCTCAATGAGGAAAACATGTTCATGCTAAGAAGTTCAAGCTTGTAACCTCATGTTGTAAAACAAGTACATGAAGCTTTCATTTAAAACTAAACATGTGGATCTCAAAAAATATTATCATCGATTTTCAAGAGTAATGCCAATCGTAAATATTTTCAGTTTGTTTCACTCATATCAGATGTTTTGAAAATGTGAACAGGGAGGAACAAAATGAAAAGCTATACATTCTGTTTTGGGATATTGGCAAAAAAAATCTCCAGGACACACTTTTGATGGAGTACATTTAAAAAAAGAAGATTTCACGTGTACGTCCAAAAACAAATAGGGAGTATTTTTGGAGCTACTGTGTAAAACCAGGAGCTGTGTAGAAGGCCAGTGTGCAGAAAATTCTTACTTGCTGTGATGCAAATTTTGGAAATGAGGTTGAGGACGGTCCAAAATTCATTAAAAACAAGTACAGTGTCATAGATTTTAATGTTTATGTTCACTGTTAAGTGAAATGTGGTTTTCATGCAACAGGCCTACTGAATTTTCATGTATGTTACAATAGGTCATTGAAATATTCTGTCACAGATTGTTCCATATTGTAGGTGCAGTTATGGAAGAGAAACGAGGGAAGCATGCCAATCGTCCTACCAAAATCGGCGAGTGTGTCTGGAACCTTGTTAAGGAACAATGGTGCCATATCCCACATAAAGAGCCTCACTACAGTTTGTCCAAGACAAAAAGGATTTAAAAATTTCTGAACTTACCATTACAAAATTGAGTGCTGCATTTAAGCAGTACTACTTTGGCACGACAGATAAACCGCTACTGATGAAATTTAGCACATACCATAGGTATTGGAGTGAAAATAGTGAATACTCTTTCAGACAGACATGATCAGACGTATGTGACTTTTGCATGGAGTACGAGTTGCTTTCAAAAATAAATCAGATGACCCATGCAAAGTTATGAAATGCACAAGAAAAATGCTGAAGCATACAAATCTCTGAAAGAGAAATATCTTAGACAAACTGGTACTATAAACGACAGGACTCTTATCCTGGAGTTTGATTATGTTCAGAATCTCCCACTTCCGAGATTGAACGTCGCATCACAGTTTTACACGTGGTTATTGTGAATGTTCACTTTCAATGTGCACTGCCATAATGATGGAAAAAGTAATATTTATCGCTTTCTGAAATCTGAAGCTAAAAAGGATCCTCATTCGGTATGCTCATTCCTTTATAATTTTATCGTAAAGCAGCTGGGAGTATACAAGTGTAAAAAGAAAGTGGTTTTCTTTTCAGACTCCTGTGGAGGCCAGAATAAAAATTCTTATGTTGTCAAGTTCAGTGCTTGGCTTTCCAGATCTTTGGGTATGGATACTGAGTATATTTTTCCCAAACGAGGGCACTCGTACAACCAGTGCGACAGGAACTTCCGGATGTATGGCTCTTCACTGAAAAGGGTTGAAAATACTGAAGTTCCTGATCAGTATCTAAAGTTGATGAAAGAATGTAGGCAACAACCAAATCCTTTTGATGCTGTTATGGCTGGAAATTTGATTAAAAACTGGTTGTTGGCTCTTGATTCTATGTTTCATGAAGCACCCCGTGCTAAAGGATATAAATTTTCAATACAGAAGTTTGTGTCAGGGTCAGAGACCTACTTTCCTGTGTATCGGCCTTTCTCATTCATAACTGAATCTTGTAAGTGCCTGTATTTCTCACAACTCAATCTTACCAGTTGTAATAGCTGCAAAGAGAGCAGATGTTTCATCTCTGTGAAAGTTCTTAAAACCAGAAAATCAGGAGTGCTTACACAACTTCTTACCCAAGAAAATGACAGAAACCTGGAAAATGATGTGTGTGAAATAGAAATTGATAGTGGTTGTGAGCAATCTGGGTGGTAAGAATAACCATTGTGTGAAAACTCCATCCTAAATAGCAATATTCAGAACTCAGATCTTTTCAAAATGGTTTCTATGCAAGAACAGCATTGGTTAGAATTTCGAGTGTCTTATTTGTCTTAATGCAGACGTTACTAGTGGTTTAGATACAGAAATTCTTCTATTTTGTTACTAAGTTTCTAATAAATAGAGCTCTTAATACAGTCATTCAAGCATTATTCCATTTCAAAACTTCAGACTCCTTTTTCTCAAAACTTGCTTTCGGCACTAATGGTGTTATTGCTCCCAGCTCCTGAATTGTTGTCTGTGATGTCGCATAGACAACAGTTTCCTATTTAAAGGCCGAAGGTATTCCTCTTTCCATCTATAGCCACTAGATGCAATGAATATTTTATAACTTCATAACCACCACCCTCATAAAGTCCAGTTCTTGCAGGAGTTGATGGAAGATTACTTGTCTCACAGAACTGTAACCTTATATCTGATCTCTGTGAAAGAAACCTGTACTAAACAGGGAAGTAAAGAGACTAAATTGCAGATGTTGGACACACATGATTCAATCTGGTGTCAACAAAAGATGGAGCTCCCTTTCATTATTTACATCAAAGAAAACCTCTATTACTAAAGCAACTGATTCATGCAAAGCCAAATGAAAGTTACAACCTGGTATCAACAAAAGGTGGTGCTCCCTTTCATAATTTACTTCAGAGAATACCTCTGTTACTCAAGCGACTAATGCATGCAAAGCCGAATGAAAGTTAACACCTATCAGTCAAGATTACAAAAAGCCGGGCTGAGTGGCTCAGACTGTTAAGGCGCTGGCCTTCTAACCCCAACTTGGCAGATTCGATCCTGGCTCAGTCCGGTAGTATTTGAAGGTGCTCAAATACGACAGCCTCGTGTCGGTAGATTTACTGGCACGTAAAAGAACTCCTGCAGGACTAAATTCCGGCACCTCGGCGTCTCCGAAGACCGTAAAAGTAGTTAGTGGGACGTAAAGCAAATAACATTATTATTAGATTACAAAAGGATCACCCATTCCAATGTAGTCGTCATATGCTGTGATAACCAGCGTTCGTGTATTTGAACCAAACTGCATGGAGTTGCTGTGTGAAATGACTGGTACATGCAAAGCCAAGTGGAAGTTGAAACCTATCAGTAAAGATTACGGAAGGATTGCCCGTTTCAGGTAAATGCTGCCAGCTGATGACCCACTGTGAGGACAAGAGACTTTTGTAAATAGCCAGTAATCAGTGAAGTGTCTAGTATAATTGTGTGTGCTAATTAGGTCATCCTCGATTAAGGGGTTCAAAATGACCAGTTTCAGTACATGTACAATCCCCCAAGTCTGTGCATACAATAATCAGTTGAATTAACCTGAGCATTTAGAGGGTAATTTGCTGCTTCACAAAAGAATCAGTATAATAAGGTGCTATGCAAGTTTTCCTTCTTTTCCCATCCTTTTATTTTACTATGCTTATGCCTTTTAGCATCCAGTCTGGAGGCTTCCTGTGAATAAATGAAGCATTTCTATAATATACCAGACTTCTTACCTTGAAAATGTTTAAACTTAGCATAATTAGTATCACAAGAGTTTTAATTAATTGATAGTAAAATCATAATATGTATTAGGGTCTACGAGATATGAAAAAAAAATTAAAATAATGTCAAAGTTCGAAATGACTCGTTGCAGTACATGAACAATCGCCAAGTCTGTGTGTACAATGATCAGCTGAATTAAGCTGAGCATCAACAGGGTAAATTGCAAGTAACTTCACAAATGAATCTATCAAATTTGCAGAATGTTTTCTGAAATACCGTATGTGGCAAAACAAAAGACACTGAAATGTTGTATAAATGCATTGATAAAGTATTAGATGAAAATGTGTACAATCTCTTGCCACACATTGTTCATAATGTTTCTGAAGAATGACATGCTGATAAACACAAAAAATGATGTTATCTTCTCACATAATTTGGGAATATTTTTAGGCGGATCATCTGTCCTGGAAACTTGATTCTTTCAACATGCCTCACTGTATGTAACTGGGGCCAAGAGATCCAAGGAGCAGGAAGGGAATGGAAATGGAGTTCAACGAGAAATTGAACAATCTCCAAAGTGTCGCAGCACAAGGGGCGACTCCCCCATGGTGTTGGCTGAAGCTCCACCTTCCTGCATGCATTGTCGTTGGAGGGGTAAGTTTCTGGCGAGACTAAAATGGCAGAAATTCTGCATGAATGGGGTAGTAATGAGGTCTCTGTAGACTACCTGGTTCACCTATTTTTGGATTCCGTGCAGTATCCTCAACGAAATGAAGGCCCAATAATCCATAAACAGACATGACGCACAAAATTGTAACCCGTGTGCTGTGTAGTGGTTTCTGTATAATGACATCAGGTCATTCAAACCCTAAAAAAAAAAAAAAAAAAAAAAAAGTTGTTGGTCAAAGTAAATATGGCTTCCATCTGAAAACCATAGTCTTGCTCACCCCTTTCTGTTAAGACACTGGACAACTTGAGTGTAGTGTGTAAATCCATCTAGCTCTTTAAACATCTCCCAAACAGACCATAGCTTAAAACCAGTTGCAGCTATGTTTATTGTAGACTACGCTTTGGGGAAACCAACACCTGTTAAAGAAGTCGCCCACGATTTTCATTTATGGTTACTGTTCTTGGGCACCTTGTTGTACCCTTTCACTGACATAAGACTAATCCCGTATGACAGAACTTGTCAATGACAGCTAACATTGTTCTGCTATTTGGTGCCACCTTATTAAATCACTCCCCGTGCTGTTCTTTAATGTGAGGTAAATTTGGCCCATTCTGATGCCTCACTGTGTATAATCGGACCTAATGTTCCATGATAAACCACCTCTCTTGTGACGACCATAATATTGCAGAAATCAACATAACACTACAATCACTATATGTCAAACAATAATTATATACAATAAATAAATACTTCATTGCTAGGGAAATGTGGATAGCAGATGAGCAACCATTTCAGTGTTGTTTGTTTTGCCACATACAATATATACTTTAAATAACAACAGACTAAGCCACAATTATTATACTGCACAACTGTGGACACAAGACAGCATCCACTGCATCACACAAACACTATGTACCCCTGAGGAAGAAATTGGGGGATTATGTGAATTACTTCTTTTGATTATCCACTTAAAGAATCCTCAGTAGACCCACACCTGGTTTCGTCAATAAGCCTCAAGATTCTGTTATGTACTAGCCACACCAAGGGAGCATACTTAATGCTCTCACTGTACTCTGGGAGAAGGGAGTTGAAAATGGTTATTATTTGTTTTAAGGAACATTGGATTTCAGTTGCAAATAAGCACAGCTTGTACTAACCCAAGGACATACTAGTCACCTGCCATACTGTTCCTGTGGTGATGACTGCACATGGGCAGTTAATCACTGTTTGCTGTTACCAGAGCAGCAACAGGTGAATTTTTAGAGAATTCCTGTCAAGCCAGCTCCAGACATGCAAATGGTATGAAGAATTCTTGAATTTAAGAAGAAATCTAAATAAGAGGTTATAAGAAAAAGAATCATTAATAAAAGAAAAGACAAAGTGAAACAATACTGAAATGTTCTCCAAAGTAATATCTGCATCGTTTTACACAGAAGATGGGTGTCTCAAAAACCAACTGAAGTACACGATGTAAAAATTGGCCAATGGTGTGCTGTAACTACTGGAAAAACAGAAGTGGTCAATATTTTGCAAAATAAATTAGGAGATGTACAACACACAATTGCCCAGATCCATTTCTGGCAACACCAAGTCCGCTCTCTCTCCCCTGGTATGGGCTAGATCAAGTTTGTTACTTTCAGTCTCATCCTTGGCTACGACAATGTGAAGCTAGTAAAGCCATTCCTTACGCAGCCAGTCTGTGATGAATGGTGCAGAAGTATTACTCATAGGGTTGGTTATATTTCAGTGGGCTTTGTAGACCGATATGTAACAGAACCCTCTGGCTCCTTGAGGAAAGCAACGGAAAACTACACCACTCACCTCTTCAGTGAAGCCTAGGTCGGCTGATGGTTGATCTGTTGAGGATCCAGCCAGTCTTTAGGTTGAGAACTCTACCCACATACTGCAATCAAGAACTCCTAATGATTTTTTAACAACTGCCCAATAGTGAAAGACAATATACAAATTTTCAACAAGATTCTGCAACATCAGAAATCAATATGGGAGGTTTCTGACAAGATCAATAGTTCCCCCAGTCTTAACATGAGCAACTTTCCCCTGTATAGACACTGAAAAATTATTTTTAGCACTCACCCACATACCGTAGAGGAATTTAAAGAAAAATATTGAGCAGACATGAAAAGAATTACAGAAGTAGAGCAACTGCAAGAGAATACAAATTTCTGTAAAAGATGCTAAGATTGTGTGAATACCAGTAACTTCTATTGTTTCGTTTCAGATTAAAAAAAAAAAAAATGATTGTTAGGTGAAGAATGTTATCATAAATTTAAATTTAACCTGTATGTTGAGTCTATACGCTTACATTTTAAAAGAAAAACAGTCTTTTAAATAAACAGCTTCATATGTTAATTTATTATGTCTGTGCATGAAAATTCAGAGAACTAATAAAATTACGTTTATATTGATCAAGAGTATTAATATTCTGTACAATATAAAGTTGTGTATGTATGAGCTCAAACCTCAGCCCAAAGGCTTGTTGCATCCTCAACAGCTCCACCATCAGCCATCACAGATCGCCTAGGCATCACTGAAGAGGCGTACTAGGGAAAAGAGGTAGTTTCCCACTGCTTTCTTCAGTGAGCCAGAAGTTTCTATTACATATCAGTCCGCCAAGGCCACTAAAATGAATGCACCAAGCGACCCTATGAGCAACATTTTTACACCATTCATAGCAGGGATTGGCATTACTAGCATCATTCATACCTCACTCACTTTCATATTGTCAAAGACAAGGATAAGTCTGACAGATCAATGAAATTAACAACACTGCTCCAGCCCATACCGGAAGACAGAGCACTCTTGCCAACAAAGGCATAATTCAAAGTTATGCACAAAATACTGTTAGTCAAAATTTAATTAATTTTCCACAGAAGACAAAAGTTTAATGAAATTTATTGTTATTATTAATTTAAAAGCAAATTATAAGGCTACATACCTCATCAGATTACCTGTGTGCATTTCAGGAGAAATTCAAATTTCTGCATATTGTAGGGCTACATACCTGATCAGACTACCTGTTGTGTGTTTCATCAGAAATTCAGATCTATGCCCCCAATTTATAATCTATGTTTTGAATGAATTGCACCAATAGTGGAAAATAACACCACCCAGATCAATCAATCAATCAATCAATCAATCAATCAATCAATCCAGGGTTTAAAAAAATGAATCCTTACAATGATATAGATGTTGATTCCCATAGCAAATCTGAAATATTTGTCCCGAATGAGTAAATTTATAATACCAACATAAATGGTCCATTATTGGACATTATAAATTGTCCAGCTAACTCAGTCCTGGTTGCCAGCGTTTTGCCCTCGTGTGCTAGGTGGGCTCATCAGTTGGTACCTAGCACACCTTGGTAGGTGGCAACCAGGAATGAGTTAGCTGGAAAATTTATAATGTCCAATAACGGACCATTTACATTGGTATTATAAATTTACTCATTCAGGACAAATATTTCAGATTCCCTATGAGAATCAACATCTATATCATCTGATAGCCAAGCAGGCATCAATTTTTGGTAAAGAGACAAAGTCTCTCCTAGTGCATTGGCACTGCCGGTGGCTCCAAGTAGCCTATGCAGTGGCCTCCACGGTATGCACTAGCCAGCGTCTTGGTAGGTGTGCTAGGTACCAACTGATGAGCCCAACCTAGCACACGAGGGTGAAATGCTGGCAACCAGGAATGAGTTACCGGTAGCTGGAAAATTTATGATGTCCAATAACGGACCATTTATATTAGAATCCTTACAAGGTGGCAAATTAGCTTGGAGGTTTAAAAATATACTGAACAATAATGACCTAAAGTTGTCATATAAAAACAGTCCTCTGTTTTTTTTCAGGTAGGCAGACCATGGAAGGACTCGTTAAGAAAATGGGCAAATGGATGTCAAATGTAACTTCTTCCTTAACAAATGGGTGTCAGTTGTAGCTTTGTCATATGTAGAACTGTATTTCCTTATAACTTCTGTGTCAGTAAAAGATCACCGTTTGTTTTTCACATGAACACTATTTCAGGATCTGGAATAAAACTTCTGTATTCCTTTTCAAACATGTGAATATCACTCTGTTCTTAATATTTCCATCTATGTTATCTCTACATCCTCGAAGATTTACTCAACAGATGCTATTCTCAATAAAAACTGGACTGGACCACATCAAGACACGAGAAATGCCTTGAACAGGTTGGCAGTACATGGGTTGAGTTTCATCATAAACTATGCATCCAGTGGGGTTATCACAAGCACTATGTGTAATTTTTTAAAATTTTTATCAGTCCACGTGAACGTTACCATCTTAGCAAACGTACCAATAGAAGGTAATCCCTACTAGAATAATGTAATACTTAATGCAAATTTTTGAGCACTGTTCACTAAAAAATTAAATGCAAAGCCCACTCACTAAAACCAACTGTCTGCCTGTTTCTTCATTGCTGACTGTTAAATTAAAATTTGAACCAACTGTAAATCGTGTGCATAAAATCAGTGATTTAAATATTGACGGGCTGGGAAAACAACATTATTATTAAATCTGAACCATCCCTGATGCTATCAATAATAAATTAATAATAATTATACCGGGGGTACACCTTCTCCGTCCCATTGAACTGCATGCCTTCTACAAAGCCATCTGTGCTGTGAATCCTAAACTATCGCAAAATACTTGGACCAGTAGATATCTCTACTATCGGCCCATGTGCGACCTCTGGCGGGATTACGGATAATTGAGGAGCATTTTTTCAAAACTCGACATTTGCAGCAAACGTCATTTTTCAGAAAATGTGTTTTTTTATTTTCACTTAGAAGCATATGCACGAAACATTTCAAATTTTTGTCAATATTAGTTCCAATAGAGACAAGTACGGTACCTGAATAGAACTTGAAACTTCAGGTGGATGAGGTAAGATTAGAAGATATTTTTCTCAAGCTTCTTCAAAAGTCGATATATGCAAATATTCTGGTAATAATGGAACTTCACATTAATACTCTAACTGAATGATATACTTTTGTTTATGGAAATATTTACTTATTTGCATTTTTGTTATTTTGTGAATAACATTTTATAATATAGGCTACTTGGTATTGTAAGATTACATAATATTATCAGATTCTAATATACTTAGCATCAAGCAATGTAATATAAAACAAAATAAGGTATTAACCTATATTATCAATCCTATTGCAATGAATGAACACATTAATATCACACAGGTTAAATTAAAATTAAGTCTTACAAAATAAAGTCTACTCAATTAATATTTAAGAACTCATCAAAAAACACAGCCATCAGAAGGCTGTTACTTGTCTTCTAACATGACCCTATAGAAATCCAGAGCATCATCTGGTATTTCAAAAAATTTCAACAGAGCTTGAACATTTCCTTTTCTTTGCTCGCCATACTTTTCTTTGGTAAATGCTTCATGGCTGGATTTCATTTTCAGAACTTCAACTTCCACTGGGTATGCAAAGTAGGTATCCTTACTGATATGGAGACTCTCTTATGTGTCTTATTTTATGTGAAAACATGTTGACTATTCATTTTAAATGGCAACCTAATTCGTAGTACCTTCTGTGAACTCTCTTTTAAATCTTTGATTTCCCAGTCCCTGCTCAGAATTTTAAGGGTGCCATGCTTCTCTAAGATATCATAGTATTGTTTGGGAGACAGTATGTGTTCCCGTCTTCTGTCAGATTTCTCAATTCTACCGAACACACTGTCTGGAGCCATGTAGCTGTCTCCTCGAATAGGGAAGAAATGGAGAATATTATTGAATAATGTGCTTTTTTCCAAGAAAGCAGTAAGTGTGGCCAGGATGACATTGTTTTTGTTTTGGCTGCTACAAGAGTCTGAGAATAAATGTATCGTGGTAGGACCATCTTTGTGCAGTTTCTTTTCTAGGTTAAAAAGAAAGTCCAATAAAGCCGAAGCAACTTGGTTGCAACCACTTGAGGATTCTGTTTCTAGCCAAGTATAGAAAAATATGTCTTCCTTTCTCTGCTCCTTTAAGTGAATCATGATGCAGAGATTGTATAACCACACTTGTCTAGCACAGAAAACCTCACTCATTGATAACTTCAGAATTGGTTGATTCTGTTGCATGTCAAAACATATTTTGATGACACCTGGGTTTTCTTCTTTCATTATTTGATAAAACCGCTTTGCACGAAGGTTATGCAATTTATAACTTGTCCTAGTTCATTCTTCTTCTCTAGGCATGTTTCTGTCTTTATTTTCATCAGACTAATTTTACAAGTGGAGCAGATATCAGTGTGAGGAGTTTTGAATGACAGATTGAAACACTTATAGAATATATACTTGTATTTTGACAGCGAGCACAGTTTCAATCCAGAACTTTTCCTTTCTTCACAGAATATCTTCCATGTCTTATTGATTGATTGATTGATGCTTGTTGTTTGGGGGCCTAACAGCTAGGTCATTGGTCCCTAATGGTACGAAATAAAATGACAAATTAAAAACCCAAAATCCTCCACCGACCACAATTCAAAACATGAGAAAGAAGAATGAATGGATGGATATGAATTTAAAATAATCAATGGAACTGACCCATAGTGCCTCACATGTACAGAAGCTGGTGTAAAACAATAGTATTACTGACTACGGGAGTGCTTCTATGGCATGATACTGAATCGATGATGCTTGTAGTCGAAATGAGTCCAAAATCCAAGTCATTGGCCCCTCATAATGGTATTTATCGCTAGAAAAGTAGAACCATGGTATTTGTCATGTTACAGTACTAATCAAGAGTAGCGTAGACTCACAGTATTCCACACATTATGGTACTACTCACAGGTAATGAAATTTGCACATGTATTACAGACCTACTGTGTTTTGCACATTGCAGCACCATTGACAGGCAACGCAAACCTATGGTGTTCATCACCTAAGTGTACTAACCACAGGGACTCGTACTATTCCGTGGTGTTCCTCATACAGCGGCTACTAATCATAGGCAGCCAGAACCATGGGTTCTGTCATCCCATGGTGTGGCTCATATAGTGCTACTAATCACAGGTACTGTAAAAGCCATCGCGCTCGTTTGCTACTAATCACAAACCGATTCGGTACCTAACATAGTGGTACTTCGTGCAAGTAAAAGTGACCCATGGTGTTCCCCGCGTGGTGGTACTAATCACAAGTAGTTTAATGGTTCTAATACAGTCCTCTCTTGGTCGCCCCTTACGACAGGCAGGGGATACCGTGGGTGTATTCTTCGTCTGCGTCCCCCACCCCACAGGGGGGCACATCTTATTGACAGAGATATGACGGTAAATATCCTCTCTTAGAATTTCCTCAGCCATGATGGCTCTCTCTGCATTTATACCTTTTGATGTGATTCTTAATGGCAACCATGATGTCCTTGTGTTCCTTGCCTGTTCTGTCACCACCTCAATTTTCCTTAGGTAACTTCCCAGTATGATGAAACCTACTAGTCAGATAAGATAATCTATCCTTTGACATGCCAGAAATTCCTTGAAAAGTTGCAGCACAGACAGGAAGTATTTCACCAGTTTTCTTCTTCCTAGCACTTTCAGTGTTCACTACCCTGAGGTGTGGAAATGTGCATATACTTAGAAACTTGTCTCGATCGATCTTGTTTAAAGAAGTCACACGATGACGGAATTCTGTGATATCTTCATAGCAGAGTTCAGCAGCTTTGTACTGTTTCATCCTTTTAGTTTCTGTACTTGTGGGCAAGTCTGAGTCCATGAATGCATTTAATATTAGGTTTGTTTTTAGTTCTAGCCAGCTTTCCAGGCACTCTCTTCTCGTATGTAGATGTCCTTCCACCGACACATGCCTGAACCGGCACGCCAGTTTCAGAATCTTCAGATTCATTATTCATACTGTTGTAGAGTGAAATAGTTCCTCACACAGTAACTTGTTTAAAACTTCTCAAGAAGCGAGTTTCATTTTGTCAACAATAATGAGGGCTAATCGCGGGAACATGTGGCATGCAGTTCCAAGAATACATCCTTTCAATAAAGGAGTCCAGCGTTTCATTGTTCCACAGAATACACTTCCGATTAACCATGAGAATGCTACGTGGTGATTAATAGTTAACTGCATTTATCGAGTTTTGCTTTAACTTTCTGAGAGCATATATCGACTTTTGCAAAAACCTGGCGATTTCAACCACTTCTATACATGGCAAATATCGACTTATGCAAAAGGATGATTGCACAGAATAGTAAGCAAGGTCAAACTGATAACATTAGCATGCATAACTCAATTTCAAAATTTTTTGCATTTATCGAGTTTTGAAAAAAAAAACGCTCCTCAATTACCTTTTCAATGTTTGTAAACCTTAAGTATTTGTAGATTTTTTTTTTTTTTTTTATGTGCTAAGGTTATAAGCACTTGTACACTTCCCTCTTCCTTAGATATTAACCAATCAGGACTGTGTGTATATTTCTCTAGCCAATTAAAATTGGGGGTGTGTACAGGCATTCTGCCTAGCTCAAGAGAGTTCTGGAACTGTCCCTTCTGAGATAGTATAAAATCTGGGTGCTTTAGGGCCGAATGTCACCTTCATCGCTCCGGTCTAGTGTGTGTGTGTGTGCGTGTGTGTACAGTGTATTTTAGGGGGCAGGGTCAGCCTTGCCGTCGTCGTAAGGCCCAACAACTCAAGGTAATGGCAGAAATCTCTTAACATGTGATCCAGAACTTGAGGAGAAGGTTTCAAGCTCCTTTTCTTAATGTTAAGTTCTAAAACAACTGATTAAATTTAAATTTTCGGCAAGTCTGAGCACCTTGTTCAAATCACTGCAGGGAAAAATGTAATTTATTTATCTATTTATTTATTTAATTAATGAGTCTATACAGAGTTTCCTTCCTTATTAGACCCTGTGTAATGACCATACCTAAACACGCTCTTCAACTCTACTTACTGAACAAAAAACACAAACAACAAGGAAACACAGTAATTACATTAATAGAAAGTTAGATAAAATTAAATTATATAAAATAAGCAATCAAACAACCAAAATAGAGAAAATTAGAGTGAATAATAGTCACCACAGCAAAATGGCCCCTGGCCAGCCCCTATTGGAGATCTGAACGCCATGGTCATATGTCACAATAATACATAATCAAAGCATCGGCAAAACAAAAGAAAATCATACGCACAGCAACTGTATGAACAGAAAAAATGACTTAAAAAACAAGAAAAATTTAAAATAAATTAAACGGCACAAAGGCAACTTGGCCACCCATATGAAGGGCAATGCCCTACTTTTCCTCTCCTGGCTGACACAGCAGGTCATCATACAACATTATTATTAAATCTGAACCATCCCTGATGCTATCAATAATAAATCAATAATAATTATACCTTCTCCGTCCCATTGAACTGCACGCCTTCTACAAAGCCATCTGTGCTGTGAATCCTAAACTATCACAAAATACTTGGACCAGTAGATATCTCTACTATCGGCCCATGTGCGACCTCTGGCGGGATTACGGATAATTGAGGAGCATTTTTTCAAAACTCGACATCATGATCTCATCCTCCAACTTCTTACCTTTTAAATAAATTTATCACTCTTAGGGTGGCATGCACCAACCAAGAGCAAGTTCTACTTCTGTAGCAAAGTACTCTTGAAGTCAGCATTCGGCGACTTCCATATGAGAGTAAATTACTTCCGAAGTATTTTAGTCCTTTCAGATACTCCTGGACTAAATTACTACAAGAGTAAAATGTTGAAGAGCACCATCTTGTAGTATATTACGAAAGAAGTAAATAACGCACGAATGTAGGTTAGAATTTACTCTCACGTCGTGCATGGAGCAAGTTAAGTTTAGACTTGTTGACTGATGATAATATTGTGCCATATATGAGAGGAAAGACGTTTCAAACGTGTTTATGGATTACTTAGATTATACTGACGATCAACACAGAAAACGACGGGAAATGTAATAGTGTGTAGGCCTACAGTGCGTGAAAGGCGAGAGCCGTATAATGTGCACACGGAGAGTTTCAGGAACGTTTTTGGTCTTAGGAAGGAATCCATTACTTTCCTTCTAAATCTACTTGGAGATCACTTACAGCTAAATTCCTGTCTTAATTTTGTTGTCTCTTTTAAATTACAGTTGATGTGTGCACTACGAGTGTTATGTACCAGAACATTTCAGTACAGTTGCCGGTGATCTAATTAACGTTTACCGCACAACTGCTGGCTGTATCTTTCATCGTGTGGTTAAAGAACTAGTGAGGCTAAGAGGGGGGTACGCCTGCAAATGATGATGATTGTGTGGAAATAAAAGGATATTCTTCACGTTGGTAGGTTTCCACACACCATGGGTGCAACTGACTGTGACTGCACGCATATTCCCATTTTTTGCCCTCTCAGGGACAACGGTGAACTTTTCAGAAATTTTTTTTTCAGTTTGCTTAACGTCGCACCGGCACAGATAGGTCTTATGTCAAGGATAGGGTAGGAAAGGCCTAGGGAGTGGGAAGCGGCTGTAGTCTTAAGGTACAGACCCAGCATTTGCCTGGTGTGAAAATGGGAAAATTTCGCTGTGGATGTAGGCGACCTGTATGAAGAAACCACCATCAGTTTTAATTTTTCCCGCCTGTTCAGGACTTTCTGCTTTGCTTCTGTCTTCGCTTTTAAGTCCTTCCACAGAATCTTAACTTGCTCTTCACTGCGTTCTCCGTCACTCGAAACATTGAATTCTTCTGTCATGGTTTTCCATGAATTTCTTTTCTTACCCAGCATCTTTATGTTGTGTTTCTTACACCCTATATCCTTTGCATAGATCGTCATTATCTCTGTTAACAAGCATTTATCTTTTTCGCTTAAGATTTTCTCCTGTTTCCTATCGCACATAACCTTATCCATTTATAGATTTCTTTATAGAAGACACACACACACACACAACACAACACTACTCCGCGAGTAACGAATGCTACTTTTATAGTAGTAACTAAAAGAGTGAATTATACTTCAACTCTCCAATGTTACTTCCGGAGTAAATAACTCCTGTAGTAATTTACTTCTGTAGCATGTACTTCTTTAGTAAACGCTACTTCCATAGTAATTTACTCCAAGATGGTGCACGCCATCCTTAGCAAACCGGAAACACTTCCAAGCCACAATAATCCAAACTCCACATTAAATAACTTACTCTCTGCTCAAATACAATTAACACACACACTCCACAACCTACCTAATTCAGCTTCTTAACAGTACCTCTAATCACTTATAGACCAAATTCCAACCACCTTACAGCCACCCTTCGTTATATCACCAAACTCAATAATCAATCACTCTCACATACCACCAAATCAACCCCTTACAAATAACAATACAATTCCACCATTAACTTTCTGCCTCTTATACAATTCACAAACACACTTCACCATACCTTTAATCTCTCTAAGACCAACCTCCAACCAACTTACAGCCACCCTTTATTATACCACCAACCTCAATAATTAATCACTCTCACATACCACCAGATCTACCTCTTACAAATAACAACACACTTCCACCATTAATTTACTTCCTCTTGTACAATTAACAAACACACTCCACCACTTACCATATTTAACTTTTTAACAATAACTCTGATCGCTCTAAGCATTCTAAGACCAAACTCCCACCACCTTTCAGCCAACCTTCATTATAATTACTCACTCTACCAAACCACCAAATCAACATCTTAATCACCATCACTATTACCTTCACTTATACACACTTCACCACCTACCAAATGTGACTTAACATCTTCCAATCTAATTATTTACAGACCGAATCACCTTTCATTATTACCTAGCTTACTTACTAATACTACTTAACTTTCAAATCAACCTCTTAATTATCATCACTCTTACCTTCACTTATAAATTCTGATATACTTCACTATACTCCACTTACACCACCCCTTACGGCATATACCATACACACTTCACCACCTAAAAAATTTAACTTCTTAAAATCTTCCAATCTAATTATTTACAAACCAAATAACCTTCCATTATTACCTAGCTTACTTACTAATACTACTTAACTTTTTACTTCTCGTTACTATGCCTTCATCATTTTTACCCTACGGTAGTGATGGGCAGTCTGAGACGAGGTCTCGAGATTTCTCGAGACTAGCGCAGGCATTATTTCTCGCGAGAAATTTCGAGAAATCTCCAGAGCGTTGTCCCCACAATGTGCGGCGAGCAGCATTTCCTAGGCCTGCAGGTAGTCGGAGCTGAATGTTGTTTGTTCCAAATATGCAAATAGCCAACCATGGGCCTTCTCATTTTCGTAAATACGTGTCAACAAGCGACTAAGGCGTTCATTTAAACCGAGGTCTATTTTGACGCAGTATAACATAATTATAAAGGATACGCATTCGGGCATTGTATGCACTGGTAGGTACATGAATGAGTGGTTTAAGTACAGAACCTGACGGCTACTGTAGGTACACGTACCTGGATACTAGAGGCATGCATTATTCGAACTCGAGACGAGGCAAGATGCGCCTAAATTGCTACAGAGTATTTGCGTCATAATCAGGTAGGTACCGTACTTCATATATGACAGTGCAATGTGAACTTTGTCGAATTGTACGCGACAACTTGAAGACAATGTCCAAAACGCAATGAAAGTCGTGGATGTCAATTATTTTTACGAGATGTCACATAGCACAGCCCACTATGTTGCTTATTCAAAAGTAAAATACATCGGCAGAAATACTTCTGGGATGATCCGGCACTTACAAACGCATAATATCAACGAGGAGGAATCGTCACAGAACACCTCCGGCCCGGTCTGAACCACAAGAAACTACCCTGCCGACAACGATTGTGAGGCATCGAGGTAGGATTACATCCTAATAATAATTATTAACAAATTATAAGGGTTATTCAGCTAAGAAGTCCACCTGACATAACTCGTGAACAGTTTAAGATACTGGCATTCTGTATTCACTTTCGTTAATGGTATTAAGGGGTTCATAGTTGAACACGCAGTACTTTTCCAGGCTTTTGACAAAATGTATTGGCTCACACGTTTTCATAAGAGAACGTTATTTCACGCAATAACTGCCAATGATATACTATCAATTTTACAGTTTTAGTTACTGGTACATCGCACAGCTTGCGCTACAGGAGGATCGGTCTCGGGATTCTCGCGAAAGTCTCGAGATCTGCGACATCAGTCTCGAGAGTCTCGAGCGAAAGCGTTGCCCAACACTACCCTACGGGTCCTTTAAACACATGCTTCTCCCTTTAATCACAGTTCCACTTGCTTCTGCTTCATCCCTCAAACCATTATTTTCACTATGCGTTTGCCCACTTGCCCTTTCTTGGGTTTTTCTCTTCACCATCTTTTCACTGATTTCTTCTACAAGTGCTCCCGATCTCGAAGCTATACTAAGCTCACTGCTTCCATTTGTTCTTTCCTTGTCACCATACCCGTCTTCTCTGGTGCTGCTTTCTATTACCTGCCTTTCTTCCACTCTGGTCCCCATCACTTCTTCCTGCTTCGGGTCCTCCTCTAATACCCGTAATTTTGTCACAGCCCAAAATCTGACCCATCTGCCATTACTTACATATAATTGCTGCCCCCTAATGTGCGCTCTTAATCCTTTATGTCTGGCCCTCACTAAATGTTTCTTTAGAATTTTTAGATTCTTATTCCCTTTTCTTCCCATATCTCTTTTATTCTCAATTTTTTCACTCTAGGTTCCCTGCATTTCATATCAATATTTCAGCCATCAATGTGGATAACTTCATTTTATAGGCCTGTTACCATACTCTTTATCTATCCTTTCCGCATCATCTATATGTACTTCGCTGAAGTTAATTTTCATTTTGTTCTGGATGACGTCCACAACTTTGTAAATTGTCCCCACTTTGTCCTCACCGTTTTCTTCTGGCACTCCACATATAAATAAACATTTTTTCCTATGTTTCTGACTACTGTCTTCTATTTCTCTCTTCAGCTTCAACATCTCCTCTTCCACGTTTCTTATTTTCTCTCTGAGTAACATAATTTCTCCCTCATTTCCCACTTTGGTCATTGTTTCGTCCATTCTTTTCTGTGTGCATTATCTCATATTTTCCAACTCCTTCACTTGTTCCTGAACATATTTTTAATCTGTTCAAACTTCTTTCACAACCTCCTTATGACTTCCACATCTTCCCAGCTCATGTTGCCACAAGAAATCGGTCCAGGGTTTACTTCCACGCCCCCTATAACTAGCAGTACCATAATCACTGCTGCCACCAACATCCACTCCCCCTTCACCTCGCTCTCTTTTGGCTGTTTCCTTCTTCCCTGCTATCTTCCAATAATTACCCGATATTGTTCTACACCAATCATCTTCCTGGTCACTCTCTGCTTCCCTCTTGCACTCACCACTCACACTCCACCCAGCACGTCCGCACCCGATGCTTGCTTAGGCTAGACTGAACATGTAACTTAAGGGAACAAAGAGTGTTGACCCTCTTAATTCCCATTCAACTTGGTATGGGGGTGACTACGATTTTCTAAACCTTTAAATTCTTCACACTACTGTGGTGCTTAATATTTCACATCTAGTCACCCCTCTGTAGTATAGGCTTAGCCTCTGCAAACTTCATGACATAAGCCCATTTAGGATTTTACGTGTCTTTCAAAATGGAGTGAAAGTGTTTCGCATTCTAGTCTTTTGTTCATGGCCGATCGTCTTAAACCTTTTATATTGTACATTAAGGCCATTTACAATAGGCACTATTTGCCCGTTTAAATTGTCATTATTTATAGATGGGTGTGTAACAGACTGTCAAGCAGAAATGACAGTAAATACCGTTTTTAAAGTTTATAAGGTGTAATTTCGTTAGAAGCTGGTGCCTCAGAGGCTGGACTGTAGTAACTTTTGGAGCAAAGGCTCCTAGAATGCAAATGAACGGAGCAAACATGCTCTTGTAAAAGTGTACCTGTTTTGAGCTAGATCGCTCAATTTTTGATTTTAAGTCATTGTTATTGTGGGAGCTAACAAGCTAATTGTGAACTGTTCTTTGTTGTTGCTTACTCAGAGTATCTATCAAATTTTAAACAAAAAAAAAAAAAGGGGGGGGGGGAGAAACAAAATTTCAAAATTCAGAGCTTTAACTTGTACTTCTATCATTTCACTGTCTACCCATTCACCCCAGCACCTTGTTACACCACTGTAAAACACAAAAACCCCAGAACAATAATAGAAAATGGTCACCCGAATGGGTATAAAAGGTGTTAATTTCAACTATATTTGCTTCAATGTTTTTGATCTGTTATGGTGCACTATTAGATCATATCAGTCATATCTCTGACTGAACAAATCATACAAGCATCTTTCATTGGGGATATGATACGTCCTTGACCATGCTTATCTTAAGGTGAAACCCTTGTATGGTATAGCATTAGAATGTGTCTTTGTTCCTGGTTCTCCTTGGTACAGTTTCTCTCCAGCATGGCATCAGCAGTGTAAAAAGTCTGGGTCTATTTCTCTTCAGTGTAGCGTCCCATAGATAGCAGGAGCATCCGCTTTATGAGGTCCTCAATATAGAATGTTTCCTTGGCTAGTTTGTATACCATCTTTCTTGGTGCCGTATTCACCACTCTCAGTGTACATTTGAGAAAACTATGATTTTATATTTTCAAAGTAAGTACAACTAGATAATTATCCTCTTGCTATGGAAAAGAGAGTAGTGTTGAAGAGCCTCATTGCTGTGGGCAAGGCAGAGCAGGTAGATTCTCCATGGCAAAGACAGTTCTCCGTTGTATGTAAGAACTAAAAGACCTTGTCGTAGTTTGCAAACCTAATTTTATTATTAACCCATTTATTCCAGCATGGATTGTTTTCAACCCACTGAACTTTGCTGTCTTTTATTAAAGTATTGTATTTGTCAAGAAATTCAATGAACCTCAATATGTTTTTCAAGATAATTACATAGGAGCTTGGTTAACTCTAGAACACCAACAAGGTGTTCTAATGACGTATTCACGTTCTAAAATGATAATTACTCTCCAATCATAGGCAGAACAATCGCTTCCACCCCCCATCAAATGACTTGTTGGCAGACTGGACTAATTTTTGTACGTAAATATAATGCAGTGTTGGCATCAATGTACTACTGATTTCAAGTAATTTACTTTCTTATTAGATGGTATGCATTACCAAACGCATGGTGAACAACTAAACATGCAGTTTATGTTAAGTATGAACTATATACAGTATCTTATTGACCACTGCATTGCAGAAATGAGATCCTGTCACCTCAGTGAAATCAAAGGCAAATGCTAATATTCTATGGCACCTTCAAGGAGGTAGTAGAATATAGAAACAAAGATGCTGGTGGAACATGGTATACAGACTCTTCCTGACGAGGATACTAGCAATTAGAGTGGTGAAAAAACTTAAGAGGTTCTACATGATGCATGTGAAAATAAAATGGTGTACAGCTTTTGGTGCCGGGAGTGTCAAAGGACAAGTTTGGCTCGTCAGGTGCAGGTCTTTTGATTGACGCCCGTAGGTGACCTGCACATCATGATGAGGATGAAATGAAGACGACACACACACCCAGCCTCCGTGCCAGTGAAATTAACCAATGGTGGTTAAAATTCCTGACCCTGCTGGGAATCGAACCGGGGGCCCCTGTGACCAAAGGCCAGCACGCTAAGCATTTAGCCAAGGAGCCGGACGATATGACAATGAGAAGGACTGACAATGAACCAAGTGGTGGAGGTGGTGATGATTATGTGTGTGAAGATCGTCGAGTCCGTGAAGGTGAGACAATAGAAAGAAGCACTGTACATCAAAGAAGAGGCCTCAGAGTCAAGTTGACCAAAGACTTCCTATGTCCGAGAATATTAACAAAGGCGAAGAAGAAGCAATACTTATCGTCACTTGCCAACAGTTAGCAAGTTATCTGGTAAAAAATACAATTGAAAAAGATATGAATACAAGCAAGAGTTTTGTATGCAAAACAGATTCAAGTGGAAGACCGAATATAATCCAGCACCTCAGCAAGCAAGCAGTCTATGAGAAATATACTTCACATCCAGCATGGAACAATGAAGTTGAACCTTTGATATTTTCGCCAGTTCATGATGGAAGATATATGGCAGGAGATTCACCAACAAACTAACCAAGAAATTGAGAGGTAAGGAGCAATGCACAAAAATGCAAATCAAACAATCTCATAACTACAGAGGAGTTGTATGCCCTCATTGGTATTTTTCTACTTTCAGAAGCAATGAAAGATGACCATCCTTTAACTGAGATGTTCAATGTCACATACAGTAGAGGAGAGTATTGTGCAACATTTTCAACAAGGAAGTTCAACTTTCAGATCACCCACTTACATTTTGATAACCATGAATCATTAGCTCAGCAGGAAGAAAGCAAACTGGCATTGATCAAAGAAACATGGGAAAGTTTTGTGAAAACCTGTAGGGTAAACTACACACCAGGAACGTACTGTACCAAAGATGAGCAGCTAGTAAGTTTCAAGGGCCGCTGCTTGTTCCGAGTCTACACAAACTAGCCGAACCATATCAGTTTGAAAATTGTGATGTGTGATAGTAGCATAAATACGTGTTCGATGCAATACAATATCTTGGGAAGTTGGGAAAGTGAAACTCCTTTGAACTTCCCTACGACTGATTACGTGGTTGAGAAACTTCCAAATATGATAAAAGGAGTTCCTGGGACATCAATGTTCTTAGATGATGAAAAAGGAGCTAGCCACATTAATTTACTTAAAAGTCTGACGAAACAGTAAGTCTGCTTTCAACAATGTATGAAGTTTGTTCAAGATATAGCTACTGTCTGGATTTTGTTACATAATGATATAGATGTTGATTCCCAAAGGGAATATGAAATATTTGTCCTGAATGAGTAAATTTATAATACCAATTTAATGGCCCATTATTGGACAGTTTACATTACATACGCGTTAACTGATGCTATAGTCAAGATGTTCTAGAAATAGCACATATGCCAGCTCCTGGTTTTCCACTTATAGTTCAAACAGGACAAAAAACTTTCCAGTCCGTCAAACACACAAAATTTCAATAAAAATTATATTATACATATTTTGTGTTTGACAGACTGGAAAGTTTTTATGTCCTATTTGACTAACTCGACACTGGAAAGTATGGCTTCCTTCTAAACATCTTATACACAGTTAAAAAAAAAAAAAAAAAATTAGGGCAACATGTTTTGTAACGTCTGGTATGTGAACGTTAATTTGGTAGATGGGGTTCCAATGGTCGTACAGCATACCTTCAGACCTAAGCTACTCACGGTATGTCAAATCGAAGTTATACTCCATCTGTAGGCGTAGCCATGCATTAAACTGTTAGGTGACCTCTCAAAACAAAGTGAATAGCGGTGCGTCCCGTGTGGTACACAGTTTACTGCGTTCATTCGAGCACGTTGTACGTAAACCAGCACATCCCATGAGATATCTTATGAGGTTCAAGTCGCAAGGGCCGTCACTCTGATCCAGAAAGGATGGACTTTTTGTCGTGTTGCTGTGGATCTCAATGTCTCTCCGTCAGTTTTTCAGCGCTTGTGGAATCGCTACAGTGAGACAGGCCCGTTCACAAGGAGGATTGGACAAGGTCGTGGACGCATGACAACCCCACAAGATGACTGATATCTGACCATCGGTGCGTTGCGGCGTCGTTCAGCAACTGCCAGAGAATGCAACAAGAACTCAGGAGGGTCACTGGAGTCACGGTGTCCTTACGACCCAGACGTCCTGTTCAAGTGCCCCCGTTTAACGCAGCAACATCGTGCAGCTCGCCTACTGTTTGCCCGTACCCACGTCAACTGGCAACTTCGCCAATGGAGACCTGTGTTGCTCACAGACGAGTCCAGATTTCCCCTGACACAGCGTGATGGATGTCAACGTGTATGGAGATGCCGTGGTGAGCAATACATGCCAAATGTTGTCCTGGAAGGCGACCGATTCAGAAAGGTTCTGTGATGGTGTGGAGTGGCATCAGTATTGATGGCCATACGAATCTTGTCATCGTCTGTGGTAATATTACCGCTGCGGGGTACATTGAGCAGATACTGCTACAGCATGTGTTGGTTGCTGCATACGGTGTTGGTGCTGAATTCGTACTCGTGCACAACAATGCCAGGGCTCATGTAGCGCACATCAGCAGAGCTGTCTTGCGGGAACTTTACATTCACGAGATGGAATGGTCGAGCATGTGTGGGATAGGCTTAAGTGTTCGTGGGCGTCCTGTTCCACCGCAGACTCTCCAAGACCTCAAACAGGCTCTCGAAGAATGGAACCTGATACTGCAACGTGACCTCCGTCGACTTATACGGAGCATGCCACGTAGGTGCCAAGCTGTGATAAATGCTCATGGAGGACATACACCATACTGAAGCTCTCGAACTGCGATAAAAATCCACCCTGGAAGACTGTTTTCACTTTGTTTTCGCCCTTATTTGGACATTTCCGTTTGTGTTCTGAAAATTAATGCAAATCCTTCAATGTTCTTTTGTATACTTCAACAGTGAAGGATAAACGTTTAGTTGATAATGTACCTGGGAGTGAGGTATTGTTTTGTGGAGCATGGCATACGTTCAAAAACATGTTCCCCTAATTTTTTTGAACTATGTAGTTCAAACTCTGGTAGCATATTTTATCAAATATGTCAACACTCCCTTTGGTATGATCATACATAAGAACTATTCATCATTTTCCTGTATTTTCCGTAATAGTTTTTCCTCCATGACCTGTACACAGTTTCCTTCACAGACAACTTGTTTAATCTTAGTGGAAACAGAGATTGGCTGGGAAAAGTTTACCACACCACTTAAGGTCATGGGTTGTGATGATGTGATGAGATGGAACGGAAGATGCTCAAGCTCAGCAGCAAGGCAGGAAAACGTATGCGACTCTAAGAAGAGGATTACAACCGTTTGTGCCAAGCCTATTTGCGTTCAACACCAGAGGAAAAGGTGCCAACAACCACCACCAGAGAGAACTACCCAGGTGCTTATAGGAGTAAAATTAACTATTTCTGTTCATCTTACTTTTGTTGGTCTTTCTTCATATATTCTTTCTTCTGTTCCTTTCACGTGTAGTAAAGTTTGTGTTGCATTAACACTGAAGTGTTGTTAACTAATTTCTTTTAAAATATTGAAGTTATTCTGTGTTACCTATTATTATTTCTACGCTGGCAGAAAAAGATTTCCAAAAACCAAAAAGGGGTTGTGTTAGATTAACAAACATTGTTAGCCATGTTTATACATCTGAAAGATGACGATTCAAATTTGCCGTAAATCGCATTGGCGTGGTGCTAGTAGTGGCCCCATGATATTGCACATCAGGTTTGCTTTAAATATGGGCTGTACTGTGTGAGAGCACTAGTTACCAGTGACATTGGACGGAGTGACTGTGAGTGGGTCAAGAATGACTTTACGAGGATGAAGAGGCCAGTACTGACAGCTCACTGTGATTGAACGATGCTGTATAATAGGGCTACGTGAAGGTGGATTTTCCTTCTGCGGTATTGCAATATGACTTGGCAGGAATGTCTCCACTGATCATGCGTGCTGGCAGCAGTAGTCATGAGAAGGTATGCTCGCAAGCCCAGGCTCCAGAATTTCCCGTAGCACCACCTGAGGGAGGACTGCCGTATTTGGCGTATGGCTATGGCACAGCAGATTGCGTCTGCAGCAGCAATTCGAGCAGTAGTTGGCACCACAATATCAGGCATGGAACTCCATCCCAGAAGCTGATATCCAGCACCTGTATGTCACAATGCATGCATGTTCGAAATCTGTTACATGAAGGACAGCTCTGAGCCAGACGCCCTGCAGTGTGCATTCCACCTACCACAAACCACCGCCATCTGCGATTTCAAGCGAGAGCTCATTGGGGGATTGAGTGGAGGTCCGTTGTGTTTTTCGATCAAAGCCGGTTCTGCCTTGGTGCCAGTGATGGCCGTGTGTTGGTTAGGGAGGAGGCCAGGTGTGCGCCCGCATTACACCTGTCTGCGGTGTCGACAAATGGGACCTACACTAGGAGTTCTGGTCTTGGGAGCAATGTTCAATGACAGCAGGAGCACTCTCGTGGTTATCCCACGCACCCTGACTGCAGATATGCACGTCCGTCTGGTGATACGACCTGTTGAGCTGCTATTCATGAACAGCATTCCTGGGAGTGTTTTCCAAGAAGATAATGCACACCCCATGCCGCTGTTTTACTCCAACCTGCTCTACAGATATTTTTTCCGCCAGTGTATATAGCCAGTAATACCGTAATTTTCCTAGTATATTATAATTTTTCTTGTTTATGTTTCAGATTCAATATGATTCCTTCTGTAAAATTAATTAAAATTATTTTTACCCACTACAGTGGGTATGTTAATTTTCTATTTACAAATAAATACACAGATAAGTAAAAGTAGATCAAATAAAATTATAGTAAGCGAAAAGAATGACATAGTCTTAATTTTTTCTAAAACATTCAGAGTGGGCATAATATTTACATGTTGGCAATAAGCAACTACTCAAACATCTAGTATTAATTTGTAACTGTTGCGATTCTTCAGTCTGCTGAAATTAATTTTTGAGTAAATAAATAAATAAATCCTTAAAACCTTGAAATTTGGAACTCATCTTAATGAAGTCCTCACTTCTTTCCACTCTAGCATAGAATGCAATTTGGTGTAATACTGGTACTCTGTCGTTGGGGCGTAAGTCCAGCTGGCTAGTTAGTCCGTTAACCTTCTGCCGCCTCTCTCAGGTCAATGACACGCTGAACTGTACTTAGTTTTTTCTTAGTGCTACCTTTATTAAATTTATTATTATTGTATTAAAATTGTTTTATAAACAATGTAGGGATTCTTAATGGCCATTTAATGGGCTGCCTATGATACCAGTAATTTTTATCAGGTCATTCCCCACTGACTTCTACTCTTTTGGAACTGTACTGTAGTTTATTATTATTGTAATACAGACCAAGATCAATAAAAGGTCTAATGGGCGGGTATTTTCAACAGAACAAAGGAAGGCAGCATCTCTTAGAATGAAAAATACTGGGCTGATAGGAAATCAAGAAATCGTTTGTATAATTGACTAGAGTGGTCCAATGTAGGCCATAAAATGTAAAATAAAGTAAAATAATCGTAAATATAGCTTTCATAATTATATTAATTTTGATATATAGAATTTGCTTTTATTTTTGATGTGTAACTTTTAGATCTGTGTCGACAGGCCACAGACATCAAAACAATTTTAATACAATGATGATAAACCAACAACTAAAAGTACAATTCAGCATGTCTGACCTACCCGGAGCGGGGACATGGTGTAGCAGAAGGTTAATGGACTAACTAGCCAGCTGGACTCACACCAACGATAGAGTAATGGTATTAGACAAACTTCCATTCTATGCTAGGTTTTGAAGGATTCAAACAGAATTTAAACTTGAATTTGTATACATTTCTAAATATTTTTGAGTGTGATTTGATTAGAATCTGATTATGTTCTTTCAAGAATGAAACATGCCATTCTATTTTAACTAAGCTGATTCTTTTTCAGGTATAATTCTGTTGCCAGATATTTTCTTTTTCAGGTAGTATATATATTTATTTATTCTAAAATTAAATTTGGCAGATTGAAAAACCTAAAAATTATAAATTAACCAAGTTGAAACTGAAAAGAAATGGTTTCAGATATCACAAACTAGTGTTAACTGTTGCTACCATTACTTATTTGGAGTTCATACAAGAAAAATGGATTGTCAGCCACCTGCACCAAGTATTTGCAGTATCTGACAGTTGAAACTTCAAGAGCATACTTATTTTGTACTTCACTTAGAACTTGTAGAATTTTAATTAGTGTATTGTGTGGGTCGAAAATGACCCACTAGAGGATTACCCGAGAACTATCACACACAAAGAAGAAATGGAAATTGTAATACCATGAAGGACGGTCGCTACAACATTCCAAGTGCGCATAGAGGTTGGGTATGAAGTAGTGATAACACATTCTGGTGCCTGTGCAAACATGTGGACACAGGCCAGTACAGGATGTGCCCACCCTGAATTGCAATACATAGCTGAATCCTGCACGGTATAGACTCAAGAAGGCCCCGAATCAATCCTACAGAATTGTGGCCCACGCTTGCTGCACCATAAAGGTCAGTTCACTGAAAATTCAGGGTGGCTGAGAGGAGTTGTGCAGGCATTACCCATCATATCCCAAACATTCAACAGAGCTTAGGTTCAGGGACCTGGTGGGCCACTGTAGTAGAAGCATAATGTCTTGGAGAGCTCCCTTGGAGATGTCCTGCATTATATTTGCAACGTCACCATCAGAAGGCAGTATAAAATTCCCTACCACCTCTCCATCTAACTTTCATCAGCCCAATAAAAAGAATTTTATAGCTTGTTCACATTCTGTTATTTTAATGGAGATACTGTTTTTCAAGCTCTGAAATATACCACGGACAACACCTCTTGTCTAAATAATCCACAATTTTTCCTAGATTCTTAGCTGCAGCCATGCACTGCCTTCAGTTTCAACGAAAAGCTACCAAGGCTATATTAATATGGAACAGCTCTAAAGGGATGAGGCCGACTTCAAGTGCTTGAAATTATGAAGGCGCGCCAGATGAAAGACAATAATGGTTAATGTTAATTCAACCACCGAGGTGCTGATGCAGAATTTGTAACTACAAAGTAAACGCATGTGCTAAGTTTAATGTTCCTCTTCATGACATGTTGCAACTTACCATAACTGAATCTAAACTCCAGTGTTTGTTATGCGATCTAATATGTTCCACAAACTAAATATCCTTGTAATGAACAATAGCCATTATTACCCTAATAATGCTCATTTTGATTAGTACAACTTCCCCCATGAGGAGGCTGCCATAAGGACAAAGTATGTCGACTACACAGTATTTTGTCTTCTAAAGTTACTGGTGAGTTTGCTGGTGTGCAAGATAGAAATAACCATCACAGGACTCAGGAACAAATTTGGAATGTGGCATGATATATGGATCTTCAAATGCTATATAGATGACTGCAGAGTACGGTTATTGAACCTTGTATTGTGGCGATAGCGATGTCGTGTCCGGTTGAGACCGAGAGAATACCATAGCTGTACAAGAAATTTAGGGATTGTACCTCGAGCTCTGATCATAAGTCCATGGATGGAAACTTTGTCTAGGCGATACCTGTCTTTATAGTAGTTCAATGATTGGCTGGTAAATAGACTTCTTCTCGGTGTCCACCTCTTTGGCCTGGCCAACGTGCAACTCGAAGCGTATTGTGGGATCTAAGATTAGTCCTTGCTTGCCAGCTGGTTGAAAGGCTATCGTGTCAATACGCCTGTTACTCTCACCGGTGGCTAGACAAGAAACCTCTCTGTGCACTGTGAAACCGTGATCCCTCAGCGAGGTCGCGATCATGTGTCGTATTGTATGATGCCGGGAATTTCTCAATACCTCCCCATGAAGACAGGCACCCACGACATGGGCAAGAGTTTCGTGTTCTCTGTGGCAATGCCGACAGAGGGTGTTGTCCTGGGACCTTCCCGGCACGGAGCATATGGCGCACACATTCGCTGTCATCTTGATGACCGCCCTCCATTCCACACAGGATAAGACTGATCTCCTATCCACCTGTTCCCTGGCATGTATTCTTGGAAGAACCCAACGCCCTTTCCTTTGTGCGGCAGCTTCGTCCATGGCTATATTTCCCTGTCTCGTAGTATCTGTCGGACCTTTCTTACATTGGGAAGATGGCTGCTTTTGGACATAACTTGATCATTCATTTCTATGCCTAGATCTTGCAAACAAATTATACCTTCATGCTCCAAGTTTCATTAATGTCGCCGTTATTAGCAAGTGTTAATTTATTACAGATATTACTATGCTGCAGTTTGGCTTCCCAAGTGGCGCGAAACAGTAGCGGCGATTGGGAATTAAAAGTGGGGGGGGGGGGGGGGCAAAAATGCACAGAAAACAAAAAGTACATGGGTTAGAGGGATATAGCGGGCGGAAGGAAGACGGCGGGGTGTATACATGTAAACTGAAGGAAAAAAAACCCTCCAAAGTGGGAATTATTTATGCTCTCTGAGCTAATTTCCACAGAGAGGTACATGTTTTACCAACTTAAGTGTGGCAATAATTTGAGATTCTGATTCAATAATAGACTATACAATAAAAATTTCACCAAAGGAACAATATATACATCTATTACAATTAAATAGAAGTATGGTGTGATTATGCAATTAAAATCATTTAGTATTTGACTATGCCTATACACTAAGAAACTAATAGACAGTAAAGAGACTGCTAGATGGATGAATGTGCGCGGCAAGTCTGTGGATCATACCTCATTGTCCATGATCTTGGCAAAAAAAAATATACCCCTGGTACCCTTTCTCACAGTATATGCAAAGTCCCCACTACTTGCTGTGGCGCTATGCAAATCAGTTAGCCGCGACGAGCGACATTTTGTGCGTATTTCCGCTAATAATTACCGAAAATAAAGTAAATAATTAGCTGAAAAGAAAACAGGGCTTGTACAAAGTGCTTTTATAAAAAAATTACTCCTACATTCCTAGTTTCAGACGGTTAAAATGGAATAATTTTCTCCACAAAGTGGGGGGTCCACTGCCCCCCTCGCCCCCTTTGTCGCCGCTACTGGCGCGAAACAAACCGAGGCCTTTATACTTCCTTTCAGTGTACACCATATGATCATGATTATTGTAATCATTCTTTAGTTCCACTCTTTAATATTTTATCCGCACCTGATAGAAAAGTTTGAGGGATCTTGTTTAGGGGAGTAACTTGCAGTGGGTAAGAGTAGGTGAAATTGAACTATTTAAAATTGAAAATTTCTGGTCGATTGCAGCAATGGTGAGCTAACAAGGATGTCAATCTTGTTTCGCGTCTTGTGGATGAAGTTCACAACTAAGCAACGAATCGCACTTCCGTTGCACTGTGATTTAATTTCACAGTCATTATTTGTGATGATATTCTCCTTCGTTAGCTGACCTTTCTTGATAGGAAGACAAGCTGACTTTAAAGCGCTCATGTCCAGGCCCAGTTCCTTAAATATTTCTATGGTGATACTGGCTAGTTCGGCAGCAGACTCTGTTTTTCCCAAATACTACCATATCGTCGTCGAAACACATTATAGCGAGGTTAGGTTGCTCGTTTGCAATTGAGTAACCAATAATTCCCCACTAAAAAATCTTCAGATAGTTCTTCCACAATATGATTGGTAGCGATGTTAAATAATGCCGGTGACAAAAGAGGAGCTTTGGAGCACACCACGATTAATCTTGATGGGTTTTGTTCCCTGTTTTCGGGTCTGTATCTGTGTTGCGTTTCTGTCTTGCAGAGCAATTAGCAGCCTCGTCAGTTTTTCAGGCACTCCAACCGACTCCTATGTGCTCTGGAGGTGCACTTGTCCGACATTATCAAAAGCTTTTTGAATGTCCAGAAATATAATGCATGCATCGTCCTTTTCCTGTCTAATGTGCTGTAAAATTGCTTCCAAAGTTGAGGTGTTTATGTAAGTACCGGACGTATTGGTAAAACCCCTTTGATTGTCATGAAAAACACTGTACTTCCGAAGCTGTTTATCAAGAACTTTCTAAGTAAATAGTAGTCAGCTGGTTGGCAAATTTTTTTTGAGTTTCTGGAGTATTTTTATCCTTGATTGGAAACAGTCTATTGAGTTACTGTGTTAATTTATGTTAACTTATCTGAACACACAATAACAACTGTAGCTACCTATTTGACTGGTAAAGATGTCACTTCAGAGCAAGGCGCCAAAGAATATACCGTATTTAAGCGAATAATCCCCACGTATTTAAAAAAAAAATTGAGGCATGAATTCGGGGCGCAGGTTTTATTTTCATCAAGGTTGCCAACACACTCCTGGCTCACCTAGTTTTCGATACAGTAGAATTCCATTAGTCCAGCATCTAACAGTCCGGAACGCCCGATGGTCCGGCACCATTCCAGGATTTTTTATGTTCCCTTTTTTTTAAACGTTTGTGACAGTTAAAGCGCACGGCACGGTTCAAAACCACCCGGAAGTGTCCACTACGCGTCTGCTATTGTTAGTCACTATCGGCATTGTTGGCTGTCACCACACACAGGTTCAGTTCATTGTTTTGATTGCGAGCACTTTTCGCTACAGTATTTTTTCTTGCGATCTAGGATCAGTATTACAGTAGTGCAGTGAACATACATATCAAAGTGCCCTGTGGAAGTTTTCTTGGTATTTAAGCAGTGACAATGTTCTCAAAACCAAAACCTTCAAGTTTCAAATCAGGAGAGAAATGTAAGCACATAACTGACCATCCACCAGAAACTGGAAATCATCAAATGCCTGGAGAAATGTGAGAATAGAAATATTTCGTTGAATGAATTTAATATTGGCTCGTCATCCATTTATGACAAAAGAAAACAAAAAGATGAACTAATGAAATTTGCTTCTCAATCGGTAACAACTGAAAAATTTGGCTCGTAAGAGGTACCGCCCGATAGTCCGGCATTTTCGGTAATCCAGCACCAGGCCGGTCCCGAACGTGCCGGACTATGAGTGTACAGATATGCTTTGTGCAACCGTAGATGGAAGAAAACTGTCCCCAGATGTCATATTTAAACGGAAAACAATTCAGACTTTTAATTCTAAACTGACTTTACATTTTTTTTAAATAGTACCGTATTTTACAGAGCATTTTAAATTCAAAATTTATCCGTGTCATGATAGAATGTGTCTTCCGGAACGTGCAGGGGTAGCTTCCTGCACTTTCACTCACTTTGGTGTCTCTATAGTATTTTTCATAGTTGAAAATAGAGTGAAATATTAATTCTTTTGTATTCAGCGTTTTAAGGAACGCCACAATATCACGTACCAGGCAGTACACCAAAAAGCAGAATCCGCGAAAATTGGCGAGCGTTGGCATTTCTGAATTACAAGATAGCTGTCAATTCAAAATCACGTGATTGGAAGTTCAATTTCTGTATTACAAAGACTTCGAATTAATGATGTTTTACTGTATCACAAAACTAACATCAGATTTCGCCAGTGTGTCTATTTCAAGTGTTTACATTACACGAAAAGAATATCCACCACCGGTCGTGTAACTGTCCAGTAAAAAGAGACCACGTGTGAGAAGTGTTTTAGACGTGGAATGTGACGAACTTGTAAGAAATTTAGGAGAGGATTCTAGTGATGCAAGAGACAACACATCTTCCCATCTACAGGGAATCGAGCCTATTGTAAGTTCAGATTAATAAAATACCTGTCATGTAAGTAGGCCTACTTGCTCATTTTCATGGAAAATACTGTATATTTCATAGCAGTGATAATGTATTTTTATCATCTCAGGCAAAGCAGCTATATCCGTAAATGTACATGTTCATATTTACGTAAAGACCGCGTGGACCTCGCGGAGCGATACAAAATGTTTATTTATACCTACGTTACTCTTTCGATGGAAGGAATTTTAGTTCATTTCATTTTTTTAAAATGAGCCTTCCTGAAATGAGGGTGCGGGGATTATTCGGGTAAATACAGGACATTCCACTGGAGATCATTACATTGGAAGCAAGGCACCAAAGAATACACATTTCACTGGAGATCATTAAATGAAGGAATGTGGAACTCAATTGAGGATATGTACTACTGTAATCCAGAAGCCGATGAAGGCAAATAACTGGACATGTGAACATACTGTATCTGAAAGTATATTGTGGACCCAGGGAAATCTTTCTGATGTGCACCAGAGACATAACATTAGGACCTGCAAGGTCTGCAGTGCAGGAGGGCCTGGGTCTTAAAGGGGGTCGCAGACATTCCTTGCAAATATAAATAAATGAAGTAACACAAACAGCATGCTCTCTCACAGAGCTGCACCATGTTATTAAACGTACGAACAATGAAAATTAGTACCAAAATATAATATTTCAAATAGAAAATCATATTTTTTGCACGTGTAATTTATCTGATACTGTGCCAAGAATATTTTTTTCAATTCAATATTTTACTTTTATCATACATTTATACAATGGGATGATTCAAATTTCTAAAGGTAATAAGAAGTCTCAGTAGTGATGATCAGGGGCCAATGACCTTAGATGTTAGGCCCTTTTAAACAAGCATCATCATTAGCAGCAGTGAAGATCAGTCAATTTTGAACAAGCTCTCCTTGATTTACAGTTATGCCTTGGACGATGTGATATTTTAAAACATTTTGAACAGTTTGTATAGCCTAATACTTGTATTATGATCAGGTGAAGTAATGTAACATACTTTGGATAGAAATTTTGGTTAATGAAGATTGAAACCATTTAAAGTCGAAGTACAAACATCCAGTTACAAAAAGAAAGTTTGTAAAAAGCAAACAACAAATTAGTGGGAAAAAAAGTAACAATTTTCTCCTCCTAGTCTTACAAAAATGCACTGAAGTGAAATGTTTCTATAAGTTGCTTCACGTTGCACCGACACAGATAGGTCTTGCGGCAATGAAATTAAATGGCGTACGGCTTTTAGTGCCGGGAGTGTCCGAGGACATGTTCGGCTCGCCAGGGGCAGGTCTTTCGATTTGATGCCCGTAGGTGACCTGCGCATCGTGATGAGGATGAAATGATGAAGACGACGCAAACACCAGGCCCCTGTGCCAGCGGAATTAACCAATGATGGTTAGAATTCCCGATCCTGCCGGGAATCAAACCCAGGACCCGTGTGACCAAAGGCCAGCACGCTAACCATTTAGCTGGACTTGCAGCATTG